>NW_026657217.1:0-5071 GCF_009828535.3 Hylobates moloch | reverse complement strand
ATCTCGGCTCACTGCAAGCTCCGCCTCCCGGGTTCACGCCATTCTCCTGCCTCAGCCTCTCCGAGTAGCTGGGACTACAGGCGCCCGCCACCACGCCCGGCTAATTTTTTTTTTTGTATTTCTAGTAGAGACGGGGTTTCACCGTGGTCTCGATCTCCTGACCTCGTGATCCGCCCGCCTCGGCCTCCCAAAGTGCTGGGATTACAAGCGTGAGCCACCGCGCCCGGCATCTTTTTTCTGTTTTATGTAAAGTGCTCGGGAAAGATTCTGAGCACAGGGCACTGACTCCTGAATTCCTTTAATTGTCATTTCCCTTATATCTTTCATGATTTTTTAGTGGACTGTGTCGTTATCCCATTGAGGATCTTGGGTCGGGAATTTCTGGTCTACAGTGGGAACGTTTTGGCTGGAAAGGTATTTACGTTCCCAAACTGTCATAGCAGTCCTGCTAATCAACCGCCTTATATATAATACTCCAATATTACCTGTAAAGTTGTCAGATGTGTCATATCGGCTCATACTAGATCTTTTGTATCGTTTTATAAAACGATACAAAAGCTGCAAAGCCACCAGCCTGCGTGCTTCCCATGGAGAAGTTGGGACTTCCTGACAACTGCACAAACTCACGTGGGGGATTTCAATATCCCAAAGCACGCAAATTCCTGGTGTGGCTGGACTTGGTGCTGGGGTGCCGCAAAAGCCAGGTTTGAAGCAGAAAGATAAAAAAAACCACTCACCTGTGTCAGCCTCGAGTGCTGAAGAACAACTGTGTGTAGGCCCTCAACCCTGTCTGGGTGGGTTCTGGACAGTGGGCGGGGACCCGGCGGGATAAGGGAAAGGTCATTGAGGGGGCGGGTCCTGAAAACTGTTGCTGGAGCTGGGCGAGAGGGTGGAGGCTGCTTTGGAAGGTGGGCCTGGTTACAGGGTGGAGGTGGAGGTAGGGCCTGGAACAGGAATGGGGCAGGGCAAGAGTGTGGAGGCTGCCTGGGGGCTGGGCCAGACAGTGGGAAGGGACGGGGCCAGTGGGTTATATCATCATCTTGGGGGCAGAGTCTGGAAGGGGTTTTGTTCTGAAGGGCAGGGCCTGGAGGAGGCAGGTCAGGGTTCTTTCCTCAGCTGGGCCATGGATGTCACCTGCTGTCATCCTCTTGCCCCCCAGGACTGGATCCTCCAGGTTCTGGTTGGTAGATTGTTTCCGATGTGCCCTGATATTCGTGATATTACCCCTAATATCACAGGGATTCTTCCTGTCTAAGTTGGTATTTCAAACAATTGAAGGTAAAACAACATGGCCACCTATACTGAACACTGAATCATGCTTTTTCTTTTTTTTTTTTTTTTTTGAGACGGAGTCTCGCTCTGTCGCCCAGGCTAGAGTGCAGTGGCGCAATCTCGGCTCACTGCAAGCTCCGCCTCCCGGGTTCACGCCATTCTCCTGCCTCAGCCTCTCCGAGTAGCTGGGACTACAGGCGCCCGCCACCACGCCCGGCTAATTTTTTGTATTTTTAGTAGAGACGGGGTTTCACCGTGGTCTCGATCTCCTGACCTCGTGATCCGCCCGCCTCGGCCTCCCAAAGTGCTGGGATTACAAGCGTGAGCCACTGCGCCCGGCCTATGCTTTTTCTTTTTTTTTTTGAGACGGAGTCTTGCTCTGTCACCCAGGCTGGAGTGCAGTGGCGCGATCTCGGCTCACTGCAAGCCCCGCCTCCCGGGTTCACGCCATTCTCCTGCCTCAGCCTCTCCGAGTAGCTGGGACTACAGGCGCCCACCACCACGCCCGGCTAATTTTTTTTGTATTTTTAGTAGAGACGGGGTTTCACCGTGGTCTCGATCTCCTGACCTCGTGATCCGCCCACCTCGGCCTCCCAGAGTGCTGGGATTACAAGCGTGAGCCACCGCGCCCGGCCCATGCTTTTTCTTAAGTTGAAAATAGAGGCGCTGGGAGCCATGCTGAGAGACACACAGGTCCTTCCTCGGCCCCATCCTCTGCCGGTTCTAAACGGCAAGATCTGTCCACCTCGTGCCCCACCCCTACCTCACCCAGTCCCCGCCCACCTCCTCGTGGTTCCCGTCCAGGCCTGGGTTCTGTCTTGCGCATGCAGATTCACACAAAGTCGGAAGCAGATCACGTGGAGTGAGGGTAACGCCACGGTGCATGAGTTTCCCTCTGTCTTGTATTAAGTCTGCACTTCCCAAGTCCCCAGCAGTTCTTTACCTGGAACATTGGGTCCCCAAGACCTGGACATTTTCAGCCGTCTTCCTTCACCCAGAGCAAATTGAGACGTCCCCGTGAGAGTCTGGGGGTTGCTTCCTTTTGGGGTTAAGGTCGCCCTGAGGCTGGTTCTGTCCGCGGTCTTTCTGTTCTAGGGCAATGTATACACTTCGTATCGCATAGTTTTCTTGCTTTAAACCTTTTTCTGACTCCTCCAGCCCCACGCTTTTTAAAGTCCTCACCTGAGAGGTGGATTCCCTCCCTGGGTGCCTCCCAGCCTCGCCCTCATTGGCCCCTGGAGTGCAGCGTTGCTGCCCCAGTCCTAGGGAGGCCGCGTCCTCTGCCTGGTTCTGGGGTCCTGCAGACCCCACCCTTGTCTTAAGGCGCCGTGACCCTCTCACCTCCCTCCTCATGCCGGGTCCTGCTGCTTCACAGGTTCCCCCCTCTGCAGTCACCGCTTCCCCTGAGCCCACACTGGGGAGGTAACCAGGGCCTGTCCTGTGACACGGGGTGTTTTGCCTGCCCAGCTCCAGCCTCTGGAAAATACACTCCTCCGAGATGCAAGCGTCTTGCTTCAAACCCTCCTGTGATTGTGTTGCGGTAAACTGAGGAATGGAGAGACTGATACGGGATTACAGAAGGATGTTTATTTTAAGGTAAGCACTGGCTGAGTGGATTTATATCTAAAAAGCTGAGCCTTGAACAAAGAGTGGGACTTTTATAAGTGGGGTTACAAAAGCAAAACAAAGGCAGTTAATCACATGCACGTCTTGTGGCCTTGCGTAGCTGATGGCCTTGTAGCTGCGTCAAAAGAAAAACAAGAAGTGGCTAAATACAGATATTTGTAAAATATAGTCATGTTTGAGAGACTAGGGAAAGGAGTAACAGTAAAATAATTTGTCTTTCTCTCTTTTTTTTTCCTCAACTTTGCTCAGGAGGCAGGAGCTGTCTGGAGCCTGTTCCTTTGGCCTTGTCTTTCAAGACAGCGTTATCTTATAACTGTCCTTGAAGTGAGCTGCTAAGCAGAGGAAAACTTGTTTTTCTTTTTAACCCTTACTACATTTTTCCTCCTTTTGAGGCCTTCTATAAAAGAAGTTTTATAGAAGGCCTCACTATTACTTAATTCTGCGAGAAGAGACAAGTTTTCTTCTTTGGGCAAAGGTTGATATTTATGCAGAGCCATCAGCTGAGTGGTAGTTTCCCTAGCTGCTATCACCTCTATAGCTGATTGAATGCTTCTAACAAGGAGAGGTAAGAGACACGGGAGTATTAGGCAACTTCTTAGTATGGCTAGAAATACTCTTAATAAAGTCTTGAATTTTCCAAAAATGAAAATTAATCTCTAAAGACAGAATCTGGAGACTACCTTTTCTAAGTCTGAACTGGAACATGGGCTAATTTTCTTATTCTTGCAGTTATTTCTACAATTGCCTTTCTATTTTCATCAATTTCTAGGCAGCAATTAGTTAGATTGAACTTTCTACATGTTCCTCTTTCCTGGGCTAGGAGGTAGTCTAAAGCTAATCTGTTCTGATAAACAGCATTTTTCATTTTTATGGCTTGCTGGGCTAGTAACTCTAATGCATTTGCTGTCTCGTTAGTGATGATCAGTCAGTGAACTGCATTGTGTAGTTCCAGCAAGCTATTGCTAGGGCCGTGGAGGGGCAAGCAGGGGGTGCACAAACAATTTTGTACTGGCAGTTTGTATAGTACTTTGTAGGACCAGAGATTGTGAGATAGGCTGGGTTCATGGATGTTAACTGACAAATATCAAAATATATGGATATGGCCTCCTCCTGGGGGAGAGGCTTGGGTTTGACCTATAAGACTTCCTTCTTTTGACTTGATATGAACTTCAAACTAAGTCTTAGGTAAAGACTTGGGGTCATAGCATATATAAGGCTGGCTATTTCCTGGGTCGTGAATTGAATAGGTGATCTGATTTTAAGTACAAGTTCTTAGGTGAGTCCTTGCACACTCATAATAAGTTTGGTATAATAGAGTCTTGGTTACACTGTTCCTTGACTATGTAGTATGTGTACAATGGGGACACTTTTCTATGGTTGCTTCTTTTAGCATGGTAAAGGGGGGTAATAACAGCAAAGCAATGAATAGCATATTCCTGTCTAGCAAGGACAGAAGAGGTCATTACTCAGGGGAGGAGATTGAGCACAGTGACAGAACAATAGAAAAACAGTATTACAAGGAAAACTACTAGTCTTAAGATTCCTAACTCCATTTACTGGCTTAATGACTCTTCAAGCTTCAGCCATGCATAGACTAGTCAGCTTCTGGTGTGTGACTAGAGCAGGGATTGTCCCCTCAAGCTTCAGCTGTGCATGGACTGGTCAGACTCCGTAGTGACTAGAGCAGGCGGTCTTCTTTAGCAGCAGCTTGATCTCATCTCAGGATCAGCCGAGTTGGAAGATCTGGGTCCTGCTGGCTTTTCTACTTGTCTTGAGCTGCCAGTTTCAACCAACTGTGGTGGATCCAAGGCACAACACCTGCAACTTTAGCAGCAGTGGGACTGGACAAGATTGCAGTATAGGGCTTATCTTATATGAGTCTTTTTTTTTTTTTTGAGATGGAGTCTCGCTCTGTCACCCAGGCTGGAGTGCAGTGGCACAATCTCGGCTCACTGCAACCTCCGCCTCCCGGGTTCACGCCATTCTCCTGCCTCAGCCTCTCCGAGTAGCTGGGACTACAGGTGCCCGCCACCACGCCCGGCTAATTTTTTTTGTATTTTTAGTAGAGACGGGGTTTCACCGTGGTCTCGATCTCCTGACCTCGTGATCCGCCCGCCTCGGCCTCCCAAAGTGCTGGGATTACAAGCGTGAGCCACTGCGCCCGGCCTCTTAT
>NW_026657216.1:0-5072 GCF_009828535.3 Hylobates moloch | reverse complement strand
TGAGTGAGTTTAGTTGTCAACAGTCACATGAGGCTTGTGGTCCCATGATGCACAGCACAGGCATGGAGCAGCCCCAGCAGTCGGATGAGGCTGAGGAGTAGCCGCTGGTGTCAGTGCCTGAAATGCCACCAGGCAGTGCTCCCGTGTGGGCGGAAAGCCACCTAGGTGCTGAGGCACGAGACTGAGGGCACAAGCTGTTTCAATATAATCAAGAAAATAGTTAGGATAGGAGAAAGTTATATTAGAAATAGGATATAGAGATGATTACATATGGATATTATCAATCATTAGTTTTCCGTATTAACCTTTGTATGATTATTATAACCAAAGAAAAACCAGGCCACACAGAGTTAGGAGCTGAAGGGACATTGTGAGAAGCGACCAGAAGACAAGAGTGTGACAAGCGCCCAGATAAGGGCCGCTTGAGGGCTCCTTGGTCTAGCGGTAGTGCCGTGCCTGGGAAGGCACCCGTTACTTAGCAGACCTTGGTCTAGCAGTAGTGCCAGCGCCTGGGAAGGCACCCGTTACTTAGCAGACCTTGGTCTAGCAGTAGCGCCAGTACCTGGAAGGCACCCGTTACTTAGCAGACTGGGAAAGGGAGTCTCCCTTTCCCTGGGAGTTAGAGAACACTCTGCTCCACCAGCTCTTGTGGGGGGCCTGACATTAGCCAGGCCTGCCCGCAGTCATCCGGAGACTTCGACGTCTCCTGTGGTGCTGTGCTTCAGTGGTCACGCTCCTTGTCCACTTTCATATTCCGCCTGTACACCTGCTGCTTCTCTTAAGTTCTTAGAAGACAGCAGTAGCAGAATTAGCAAAAGTATTAGAGTCTTTGATCTCTCCGATAAGTGCATAAAAGAAATGCTGACGTCTGCTGTCCTCCCTCTCTGCTTCAGCTACCACAAAGGGAAAGGCCCCCTGTCACGTGGACACGTGACTTGCTCGACCTTATCAATCACTTGAGATGACTCACACTCCTTACCCTGCCCCCTTGCCTTGTATACAATAAATAGCAGCGTGTCCAGGCCTTCGGGGCCACTACCGGACTCCGCGCACTGGTGGTAGTGGCCCCTGGGCCCAGCTGTCTTTCCTACTATCTCTTAGTCTCGTGTCTTATTTTTCTACAATCTCTCGTTTCTGCACATGAAGAGAAAACTCACAAGGCCTGTAGGGCTGGACCCTACACCCCCGAGCCAAGCACACATGACTCCATGATCCAGCAGCCCCAAAAGAAATGTGTACACGCTCGTGCGGTGGACGCACAGACGCGAACATTCACACGGCGAAATCTGCACCACAGCGAGAAGGTAGGGAGGCTTCTCCACATGACGGCATGGATGGACCTCCCCACAGGACGCGGAGCAGGGAAGCCAAACGCAAACGCACGCCACACGGCTCCACTTCTAAAAAGGAAAACAGGCCAACCTCACCCAGGCTGGCAGACATCGGGATGGTAGGCAGCCGTGGTGGGGAGCAGGTTTTACAACCAGACACGGCTGCTGGTGGTAACAAGAGGAGCATGAACGAGGCTTGCAGGGGCTAATTTGTTTCTTTACCTGGTTCACAAGTGAGTTCAGTTTATGGAGTCATCAAAGCATCCACCTGCAATGTGCATCCTGCATGCGCATTATACAACCATCACTAGTTAATAAACAAACAACAACTGGGCTGGGTGTGGTGGCTCATGCCTGTTATCCCAACACTTTGGGAGGCTGAGGCAGGAGGATCACTTGAGCCCAGGAGTTCGAAACCAGCCTGGGTAACACGGCAAGGCACCCTCTCTACAGAAAACAAGAAAAAGAAAAAGAAAATACAAAAAAAAAAAAAAAAAAAAAAAGTGCCAAGTGCAGTGGTGTGCCTGTAGTCCCAACTACTCAGGAGGCTGAGGTGGGAGGATCACTTGAGCCCAGAAGGTTGAGGCCGCAGTGAGCCATGATCTCACCACTGCACTCTAGCCTGGGCCACAGAATGAGCCTCTGTCTGGAAAAAAAGAAAAAAAAAAAGCTATTACTTAAAAAAATCCATGTAGATTCAGATACCTGATGCCCGATGGCACAAAAAAAGCAAGAGAGAGACGACAGATTGTTTTGTTAATGGTGTTGGGTAAATTATCACCATAAAGAGTAAGAAAAAGATGAATTTCTTCCCTCATTCTTGCAGTATAAACTACAGATAAATGAAAGACCTCTATGTGAAAGGCAAAACTAAAAGCTAATAAAAATAGTCTTTGAGGCCAGGTGTGGTGGCTCAGCCTGTAATCCCAGCACTTTGGGAGGCAGAGGTGGGCGGATCACCTGAGGTTGGGAGTTTGAGATCAGCCTGGGCAACATGGAGAAACCCCGTCTCTACTAAAAATACAAAATTAGCCGGGTGTGGTGATGGGTGCCTAAAATCCCAGCTACTCCGGAGGCTGAGGCAGGAGAATCGCTTGAACCTGGGAGGCGGAGGTTGCGGTGAGCTGAGATCACGCCACTGCACTCCAGCCTGGGCAACAAGAGTGAAACTCCGTCTCAAAAAAAAAAATAAATAAATAAATAAAAGAAATAAAATAGTCTTTGGAAAATTTATTTATGACTCAGGAATAAGGAAAGAATAAATAAGAGCCAAAACACAAATCACAGGTGCCAAGGCAAAAGGCTGGCTTTCCACAAAAGAACATCAAGGTCCCCGTTGCGTGAAGGTCCCGTGGCGGCATCTTCCAGCCCACGGACAAGAGGGAAGAGAGTCTCCAACAAAAACTAAGGAGACAATGGGGAAGAGAATCTCCAAAAGTGAAACTAACCAGGGATCTCTACCTACAGCACATAAAGAATCAACACAGATCAACCAAACTCCAGAATCCTGCAGAAAGTGGGCAGAGAATACGACCAGACAATCTGAGAGGCACGCCCAGATGGAACCGAATACAGCAGGAGCCAATGAGCTTGCTGGTGACCCGAGGGTGGCAGACGGCGGAGTGGGCAGGTCTGCGGCAGGAGCACGGCTGCACTGCCGGGCAGGATGGACTTGGAGGCTGCCCTGAAAATGCCCTGGGCCCTGGGGCCGGGCTGCAGGCGGGTCACCCGGCTGTTGAGGTTTTGCTACACATCAATTACAGCAAAGGTCCCTGTGGGGAGGCACAGGTCAGCAGGGCTGGGGAAGGAAGGGCAGGCTTGCTAGAGACCCGGGACGCAAGGCAGGAGAGGGACCATGCAGGGAGGGCGGGAAGGGCCGAGCACACGGCTCTGCGGGGCATCTGGTGGCACCGGCCCAGCCCTGGCGGTGGTGGGGGTGAGACAGGGCAGGCACGCAGAGGAGCACACCAGGGTGTTCTGGGCAGCAGGACGGCCACCAAGCCTCAACCCTAGAGCCAGAGGACAGGCACAGGCCCCTCTGGGCATGTGGGGCTCAGTGGAGAGCGCCCACCTTGGTGGCGATGCTGGGCGTCAGTGCAGCTCAGCCTGGGTCTCAGATGCCGAGGGCCCTGTGGGTCACACAGGCTGGGCAGCTGTCGAGGTTCTTTACCTTGTGGGGCTGAAGGGTCAGAGTCACCTGCCCCGGGCTTCTCCAGCTCGTCCAAGATCCCTTTGCGAACGGAAGGCGCGGGGACGGAGTGGCTCCTCTTCAGCAGGGGCCCAGGAGCTGCTGGGCGGCCGCCCCCGTGACCTGCTGGGGAGGCGGCCATGAGCAACCTTGGTCTGCACGCACTCCCTGGGGCCACACAGGGAGCAGGGTCCCCACAGCAGCAGCAGCTGGTGTGCCCCGCAGTGCCCTGCGCACCTGCACACACTCTGGACCAGCCCTCGGGCCACCCATTCGTCTGCATCTGCTGGGCCAGCAGGTGAGTGCAAGCGAGTGCCACCCTCTGACTAGCCCTGGCCCCTCCCCGCCCTAATCCCCCCTCTCACATCCTCCTCCTCCCAATCCCCCTCCCTACTCCAATCCCCCTTCCCCCAAATCCCCCCTCCCCATCTCAATCCCTCTCCCCCAAATCCCCCCTTCCCACCCCAATGCCCCTCCCCCAAATCTACCCTCCCCACCTCAATCCCCCCTCCCCAAATCCTCCCTCCCTACCCCAACCCCCCTTCCCCGAAATCCCCCTCCCCACCCCAATCCCTCCTCTCCGCCCCTTCCATCCCTACCCCAATCCCCCATGTGCCCCGCCCCCAACCCTACCCTAACCCCCCTTCCCCCCTCCAAGGCCTTGCTGCCCTGATTGTCCTGCTGTGGGCCAAGTGCCTTGAAGGCAAACTCCATCCAGGTGGGGCTGCCGGCCAGGCCCTTTTCTCAGGGCGTCCCCTTGGTGGATGCGGCTGTCTGGGCTCACCTGGGATGGGCCACGCAGGGCTGCATCTGCTCCTCAGGTGAAACGAGGAAGGAGCCTGGCCTTGCCAACCACACAGGCTGAAGGAGGCTGCCCTGCCTGGACACTGTCCTTACCTACAGAGGCCCATGAGCCCCCCCCAGCCCTGGTCTCTGCCAAGACCCCACCCAGGACAGCTGCTGCCCCATCAAGTCACACGGACCTAATCCAGTGAAAGAAATGCCATTCAGGCAACGACACATACTCTAAAATACACTTTGAGGCCAGGTGCAGTGGCTCACACCTGTAATCCAAACAATTTGGGAGGCCAAGGTGGGAGGATCACTTGAGACCAGGAGTTCAAGACCAGCCTGGACCACGTAACAAGCCGCCATCTTTACAAAAAATTAAAAATAAAACTAAATGAGCTGGGCCTGGTGGCATGCGCCTGTGGACCAAGCTACTCAGGAGGCCGAGGAGGCAGGAGATTCCTTTGAGCCAGTGAGGTGGGGGTGGCAGTGAGCCAATATTGCACCACTGCACTCCAGACTGGGCAACAGAGCAAAACCCTGTCTCAATAATAATAATTATTATTATAGTATTAATAATAAAAATAAAATGCATTTCTGGGAAAAAGCAGACCAGCCAGAGCTGTGTTTAAAGGTGGCTGTGATCCTCACGGGGTCTCCCAAGCACACATAAGTGGAGGAGTAACTCCACTCTGCTCACTCCATCCCTCCCTCACTCACTCACTCCACTCCACTCACTCACTCCACTCTGCTCACTCCATCCC
>NW_026657215.1:0-5072 GCF_009828535.3 Hylobates moloch | reverse complement strand
GAAATGGGATTTGTTGTTAGGATTTGTAGACAAAGTGAAAGAAACAGCATCTGCACAAACCAAACCATAGCCCCCTTTCTCTGTTTCCTAGGCAGCGGGAACTCTTCTACATACTCCTGGAATATGCGGAGTATAACCCGGTGAGTATTCCCGGCAGTGAGGTTCCCGGGCCGTATTTCCATATTCACAGGAGTGGGTGTCTGGTGGGGGTGTCGTTGCTTCTTTTAAAGTTGGTATTTGTGACCCACCAGGTTATAGGAGGTAGAATTCCAGCTCCCTGCTGGCCTAAACCTCCAAGCAAGGGGGTGGTGTCAAGGGGTCAAGCTGAGACACAAAGGAGTTGGGGCCTGGACTCCCGGGGTCACCTGGGCCTGACCACCACCACTTCTCAGAACACGAAATGACGCCCTCCTCCTGGGGTTGCCCCAAAGCCTGGGAGCTTGACAGTGTCACACGCAGGATGGTGGTCTCAGGAGACATTTTGGACAAGGTGCTGAAGTGCCTGATGGACTTGGCTCTTGTCATGAAATGAATTTGCATCCTGAGGAAGCCTCTTCTTCAGAGGAAGCCTGTCCAGTCACCTCTGCCCTCTTCAATGACATGAGTCCCCCCAGGTGACCTCAGCCCTCCCAGCTGATGTCCTTCCATAGTGACCCTGGCTCTTGCAGGAGGTGGGCTACCGCAGGAACCTGAGCCACATCGCCGCCTTGTTCCTCCTGTATCTGCCTGAGGAGGACGCATTCTGGGCACTGGTGCAGCTGCTGGCCAGTGAGAGGCACTCCCTGCAGGGTAGGTGAACAGCTGCCCCTGGGGCCTCATGCAGCCAGACACGGGGACGGCCACCGTGGCCAGGTGATCTCGGCTTTCAGCCAAGGCACCCTCCTTGTGTCGCCAGCTCGTTGGGAGCCTTTAGGACGTCTCTGCTGAGGGTCCCACAGGAGTCCGCAGCTGGCCCCCACAGCCCAAGTCAGACACCTTTCAACCCCATCAGCAGAGGGCATCTCATCCTCCCCGTGGCCAACCTCTGTGTCCCGGAGCCACGCCCTCCGCCTCTGATTCTGTGCAGCTGACTCTCCCCTCCCTGAGAGTCCTCCTGCCCTCCAGCTGCCAGGGCTCCCGCTGCCCTTGGTGCGCACGAATGGGCCGACCAAGCCCAGGTGGCAGCATCTCGCCATCCCGTGTCCCCTGGCCCGACCCCACTTCCAGGAGATGACCAGGAAGCCCAGTACCCGCACTGTTCTGGCTGCCCTGTTGTGGCCTCAAAGTCAGGCTTGCCCCTTCTGCACCCTGGCCCAGGAGGCCTCCAGGGGAACCTCCAGCCAGGCTCCAGGGGATGTTCCCACCCCACCTCCCCAGGGTAAAGGCTGAAAGGTGGGGTCACCAGATGGGAGGGTGGGAGGCCTTCGGGTTTGGGGGCCTCTCAAGCTGCCCAGCCCTTGCAGCTGATGGCTCCACATCTTGAGGGAAGGCTCTGATTTCATGATGGGCTGGGGGCCTCTCAGGATTCCACAGCCCAAATGGCGGGACAGTCCAGGGGCTCCAAGACCATCAGGAGCATGTGGTACCCCCGTCACAACCCAAGACCATGTGGCATCTGGTGAGTTTATGGTCCCCTCGGCTCTTCCCCAGAGGCCCTGCATCCCGTGGGGCTGGAGGAGCAGGGGGGGCTGGAGCCCCTCGTGGGGCTGGTGACTGGCTGAGTCCCAGCCAGGGCCTGACCTGGGATGCCGGGTTCTCCATGGGCTGGGAGTTGGTTTCCTTTCCTGCCCTGGAGGAGACAGAGGCACAGGGATGGGGCCCCAGCTCCCGCAGAGCAGGGCAAAGGGCAGTGTGTCCACCGAGAGTGTGGGAAGGGGACGGTGTCGCGGGGAGCCCTGGACACTGCCCAGTGTTCTGCACTAGGCATAGGTTCTTCAGAGGCCCTGGAAGAGGGAGGTTTTTAGGGCAGCCCAGTGGCCTGAGCACCTCTGTTGCTCCCATCAGGACCAGGACATAGACGCTGGTCTATGCGGGCAGCATCTCTCGTCAGGCTGGCTTCTCCGGACGTTAATGAAGGTAAGGTGGCAGAGGGAGACCCTGGCTCAGGGACCCTCCTTGCCCGGCAGTGCCCTGCTTCCTCAGTCCGGCAGCCTGGCTCACCCCCAGCCCACAGGAGGCTCAGGCGGGTCCCCGAAGGACACGCAAGCAAAACCCTGTGCCCAAGAGGGGTCATCCCAGGGCAACGGCTGGGGCTCAGGCCCAGCCTCATGGGCAGACTGGGCCAGGACCCGACTTGAGAGGGCTCAGGGAAGCCTCAAGCGCTGGGCAAGCCCCTCTCTCCAGGAGCCACATCTCCACTCATATGAGTGCCCCCCATGAGGAGCTGCAAGACCTTGCCTGACCCAGCGTCCTGGAGGGCCCAGGCGACGCTCATGGGGAAGGTCACTGACTCTGGGGACTGAAACCCCAATGGGCACAGCTCGAGCCACCAGCCCCAACCTGGAAGGGCCAGGTTCTCCCACGCCTGCTGTCTCCACAGATCTCTCTCAGGCTGACCCTGCGCCTGTGGGACGTTTACCTGCTACAAGGAAAACAAGCACTGATGCACATGACCACCATTGCATTCGAGGTGCAGCAGAGTAAGTCTACGTGTGCCTAATGGGGCCTGGGGAGCCCCGGGGTCAGACCCCGACTGGCCCAAGGGCAGCTTCCTCACACTGTCCTCACGATCCCCTGTTCTGGCTCAGAGGGAGGTCTGGCCAGGTGGGCCGGGAAGGGCACTGTGACAGCGAGCCCATCCCCCACATGACCCAGATGAAAGTCAGGAGTGTGGTGGGCACTTCCCTGCCCAGGTCGCCCCCCAGTCACAGCCTCCTGTGCACATCTGGACCCCTGGGGTGGCCACAAAAGGAGCCAGCACCACCCAGTGAGAGGCTGAAGTGGCCATGGGGTACGGGCTGGCCCCCTCCCAGGGAACTCTCCTGGCCTGATGTCCACCCTGTCCCTAGAGCGCCTCAAGGAGACCAGTTCCGGCCTGTGCGCATGCATCGCGAGCCGGTTCTGCCATCACTGGGCCAGGGATGATGAGAGGGTGCTCAAGCACCTCAGGGCCTCTGTGAACAAACGAGGGAGGAAGCAAGCAGACCTGCCACCCCCAGGTGGGTTCCAGTGCCGTGTCCCCTCCCATGTCACCCTCTGGGGCAGTCAATAGTGGGGGAGTGCCTGGGACCCACAATCCTACTACCTGGGCCTTCCTCTTCACCTTTTCTTCCTCCTCTTCCTCCTGGACTCTAAGAAAGTACAGGAGGCCCACCGGTCCTCAGGGCAGGCCCTCAGTGCCTGTGTACTGGACGTGTTGTGCACGCAGGCGGGGGATGTGAGCAAGACCCTCCCTCAAGCCCCCCCACTTTCCACGCTCTCCCCCTCACAGGGCCCTGAAAGTTACTAGAGGAGCCAGACCCATTTGTGGGAGACCCTGCCTCTCCCTGCGAGCACCCACAGCCTCAGAGAGCAGCAGAGGCCCCTCACTCCTGCACGCTCCACCAAGGTTGCCAGGACAACAAGCCTTAAGCCAGGGAGACAAGGGAATTGGGGGTCCCTGACCCCCAGAGCATTCAGGGAGAGGGCACAGGCGGGACCCCGGGCCCAGAGCCAGAGCCAAGAATTCAGCCCGATGTGGGAACAGTCAGTCCTGGCATGGACTGGGCAGCGCAGGAGGGCAGAGGGTGACCCACGTCCGGGCTCAAAAACCCACTGCAGAGACGGGTCCCCATGTGAGGTGGCAAGGGGCTGGGTGACATCCAAGGACCCTCCCACCTGAGTTCTGACTGGGGGCTGTATCTCAGGCCCAACAGCCCTGGGACGAATGTGTGTGGCAGGAAACCCACAGCCAGTCCCAACCCTGGGGGCAGTCCCAGGAGCCACCCGCCATGCCACGACAGCTTCCCCACGCCAGGCAGCACACACCCCCCCTCTGGGATCAGCAGACTACAGGCTTGTCCTCAGTGTCAGGCCACGGGGGCCACAGACAGACCCCGAGGACTACAGAGATGCAGGCAGGTGGGGCCCAGCCCGGAAAGGCCTGCATGGGCTCCCTGGAGACGCTGACCACGTCTGCTTTCCTTTCAGCCAAAGCCGAGCAAGGGTCCTCGGCACCCAGGCCTGTGCCGGCTTCACGTGGCGGCAAGACCCTCTGCAAGGGGGACAGGCAGGCCCCTCCAGGCCCACCAGCCCAGTTCCAGCAGCCCATTTGGTCAGCTTCCCCGCCAAGGGCACCTCGTTCTTCCACACCCCGTCCTGGTGGGGCTGTCTGGGAAGACACCTACCCTGTGGGCACTCCGTGTGTGCTCAGCCCGGCCCTGGCTCAGGGAGGACCTCAGGGTTCCTGGAGACTGCTGCGGTGGAACTCCATGCCCTGTCTCCCGACGGACCTGGATGTAGGGGACCCTTGGTTTCTCCATTGTGATTTCGAACAGAGCTGCAGGGTCCGTGCCATATCCCAGGAGGACCAGCTGGCCACCTGCTGGCAGGCTGAACACTCTGCCGAGGGAGCGAGATTGGCTTTCGCCAAACTGAACAATGTGGGCATGGACTTCCGGGCCCTGCAGCGCACCCAGCACTGATTCCGACCAGGACACCTCCTTCCCAGCGAGGGACGAGGAGCAGTGCACTCCCACCTCAGGGCCTTATTATTTAGTTAATAGGATTGTACTCATGTTACATTTCTCAATTTTTTTTAAGAGATAAACTCTCACTCTGTCACCCAGGCTAGAGTGCGGTGGTGCAATCATGGCTCACTGCTTCCTGGAACTCATGGGCTCCAGCAATCCTCCTGCCTCAGCCTCCTGACTAGGTGGGACTCTAGGCACACGCCACCGTGCCTGGCTAATTTCTTTGACTTTTCTCTAGAGACAGGGTCCACCCATGTTTCCCAGGCTTGTCTCAGACTTCTAGACTCAAGTGAACCTGAACCTCCCGCCTCGACCTCTCAAATTGCTGGGATTACAGGTGTGAGCCACCACACCCAGCCTTAATTTCTTATGTGCCATGCTACTACAAAACATCATTAGGGCTTCCTTCCCCTCCCTCCCTCC
>NW_026657214.1:0-5073 GCF_009828535.3 Hylobates moloch | reverse complement strand
TAACAATTTGCCACAGATATCACTTTAGATATAAAGATATTAGGATACCTTTATAGTAGATAAAAAGGTAACTCATTCTTTGTAAGAGTTAAAGTATCTTTCATTATATGAACATTTAAGATATTAAAGTACTTTTGCCACCAAAAATAATGCTTCTGTAAATATTCTTTTACTTATATCTTATTAATTTTTACTTCTGCTGAAACAAATTGCATGAGGAAACAAGTGTATGTGTATAAAATGTAATATATGTATATATATTTAATATATATATACAACTTAATATATACATACAATAACATATACATACAATACATACATACAATAACATATACAATTTTTTTGTTTTATTTTTTGAGCTGGAGTTTTGCTTTCTCACCCAGGCTGGAGTGCAGTGGTGTGATCTCGGCTCACTGCAACTTCCACCGCTTGGTTCAAGTGATTCTCCTGCCTCAGCCTCCTGAGTAGCTGGGAATACATCTGCCACCATGTCCAGCTAACTTTTTTTTTTAGTGGAGCTGGGTTTTCACCATGTTGGCCAGGCTGCTCTCAAACTCCTGACCTCAAGTGATCCTCCCACCTTGGCCTCCCAAAATGCTGGAATTACAGGCATGAGCCACCGCGCCTGGCCTAACATTTAAATGTAATGTATATACAAATATACGTTGGATGCTGTGGCTCACTCCTGTAATCCTAACACTTTGGGGAGCTGAGGTAGGGGATTGTTTGAACCCAGGAGTTTGAAATCAGCCTGGGCAACATGGTGAAACCCTATCTGTACAAAAAACACAAAAATTAGCTGGGTGCAGTTGCAGGTGCCTGTGGTCCCAGCTACTCAGGAGACTGAGGTGGGAGGATAGCTGGAACCCGGGTGGTCGAGTCTGCAGTGAGTTGTGATCATGCCACTGCACCCCAGCGTGGGTGACAGAGTGAGACCCTGTCTCAGACAAAAACAAAAATAAACCAAATAAAATGTTTATGTGCTACACACTCGATTTTTTCCAAAGGGTTATATAACACTGTACTTTCACCAGCAATATATGTGACTACTCATTTCCTACGTACTCACTATCACTTGTGTGCAGTCAAGGAAACTTAGTAGGCCTGAATTGTCCAAACCCTTCACACTCCAAAGAAAGGTTTAATTCTATCCTAGCTCCCGGGAAATAACTTCTAAGTCCTTGGAATCTCCTGTCTATCTGGGAGTTAACAATGTGATTTATTATGGGGACCTTGGACCATGCAGTGTCAGCTTGACCTTGGGAAGGGTGGAGACAGAGAAACTAAGGTCATCCAAATGGATGCTCTTGTCCATGTGACCAACCTCCAGTAAAATGCTCAACACGAAGGCTCAGGTAAGCTTTTTGTTGGGGAGTATATTCTGTACTTTCTGCCACGTATTGCTGGGTGAATTAAGCACTGTCCACATGATGCCACTGGGAGATGACAACGGGAAGCTTGTGCTTTGTCTCTCCTGGACTCTGCCCTATGCACCTTTTTCTGCTGCTGCTTTTAATCTGTATCTTTTTGTTGTAATAAACTATGAGTATAACAGCTTCACTGGGTTTTGTGAGTCTTTCTAATTCATGAATAAACTTTTGGGACCTCAGAACACAACGTTGTTTGTTTCTTTTTTTTTTTGAGACAGTCTCGCTCTTTCGTCCAGGCTGGAGTGCAGCGGAACACAACGTTGTTTCTTCTTTAATTGGATGTTACATGTTATGTAAGAAACCTATGTGCATAACTGAAAAATCACAAACTAAGAAAGAGCTTTCCATGCAGTCTACTCCCCCACCCTGTTTCTCCAATGCTCCCAGCTCTCCTTCCTGAATAATCAAATGTTTAAATTTTCTAAACTGTTTCTAATCTATGTATCTGAGTGATTATCTCTGTATCATATAATAGGTAGATCTTGCTCCTTTTCAGTATATCAGCTTGATATATTACCTGATGGCTTCCTGTTCTGATAGCTGATGACTTGGCTGACACTCACCCCTTATCCCAGTGCCTGGACCACTTTCCAAACATGGTGCTCTCACCATTTTCTTTTTCTTTTCTTTTTCTTTCTTTTTTTTTTTTTTTGAGACAGAATATTGCTCTGTCACCCAGGCTAGAGTGCAGTGGCATGATCTTGGCTCACTGCAACCCCCGCCTCCCAGATTCAAGTGATTCTTCTGCCTCAGCCTCCGGAGTAGCTGGGATTACAGGGGCACACCACCACGCCCTGCTAATTTTTGTATTTTTAATAGAGATGGGGTTTCACCCTCTCAGCCAGTCTGGTCTCGAACGCCTGACCTCATGATCCACCCATCTCAGCCTCCCAAAGTGCTGGGACCGCACCCGGCCACTCTCACTATTTTCAATGGCTCTCTTGGTCACCTTTCAGGGGAGAGAGTAGCTGAGGCAGGAGAATCGCTTGAACCCGGGAGGTGGAGGTTGCAATGAGCTGAGATGGTGCCATTGCACTGCAGCCTGGGCAAGAAGAGTAAAACTCTGTCTAAAAAAGAAGAAAAAAACAGAAAAGAAAAGAAAAGAAGCTCTTCCTGCATATACCTGTAAAGATCATTGTCTTAATTTTCTTCATGTCTTAACATAATTCTTGCCCTGTCAGAGATCATCCTATCTGAAATTGAAACTATTTACCACTTCCCTTTTTTTCCATAGCACTTAAAACTTTTTGTTTTTTTTGGGATGGAGTCTCGCTCTGTCACCCAGGCTGGAGTGCATTGGTGTGATCTTGGCTCTAGGCAACCTCTGTCTCCCAGGTTCAAGTGATTCTCCTGCCTCAGCCTCCCAGGTAGCTGGGATTACAGGCATCTGCCACCACGCCTGGCTAACTTTTTTTTTTGTATTTTAGTAGAGATAGGGTTTCACCATGTTGGCCAGGCTGGTCTTGAACTCCTTACCTCAGGTGATCCGAACGACCTCGGCCTCCCAAAGTGTTAGGATTATAGGGGTGAGCCACCGCACCCAGCCCTGGCTAATTTTTGTATTTTTAGTGGAGACAGGGCTTCACCATATTGGCCAGGCTGATATCGAACTCCTGACCTCAAGTGATCTCCCTGCCTCAGCCTCCCAAAGTGTTGGGATTACAGGCATGAGCCACTGTGCCCGGACTGCTTTTTGACAAATCATCTCTGTTCTTATCTCCACTAGAATGTAAACTTGAGAGCAGGCGATATTGTCAATTTTGTTCAATGCTATTCATCCCTAGAGCCTAGAACTGTACCATGCACATGGTAAGGAGACAAATCTTTGTTGAATGAATATATTGAGCAGCTGTTCTCAGACTTTTTGGTCTCAGAAATTCTTTACTCTCTGTTTCTTTACTCCTGACCTTAGGTGATCTGCCCACCTCGGGCTCCCAAAGTGCTAGGATTATAGAAGTGAGCCACCATGCCCAGCCGCCCAACTAATTTTTGTATGTTTAGTAGGCACGGGGTTTTGCCATGTTGGCCAGGCTGATCTCAAACTCCTGACCTCAAGTGATTCCCCCACCTCAGCCTCCAAAAGTGCTGAGATTACAGGCGTGAGCCACGGCGCCCGACTAAATAAACCAAAAACTTTAGATAAGTGAATTTGGAGGAAATATTTATAACAGATAAAATGGACAAACAGATAATTCTAATTTACTGTCTCTCTGGCTTAATAAAATATTAGTCAATACCTTAAGAAGAAAGGAACAAAAAATCTAAAAATTCACCATTCACAAGCACAAATAGTCAGAAAACAAAGTCAAAGCCTAAGAACATGTTGACCACTTATCTCTCCTCTGAAATCGGCTCTTGAATGTGTTGAACATGGATTGACTTGGGACTAGGAAATTTTTAAAATATTTTTTAAAGTTTCACTTTTTGGAATTTAAAATTAATCCAAATTATGTAATATACAACATTTGGAATTTACCAATCAATACTCTATCATTTTATTTTTTACTTTTTAAATGATTTCTTGTTCAAGAATTTAAAATGCTTTTAAAATTAATAGATTCTGCAGGCTATAGTTTGTAGAGACTGTCTCTACAAAAAATAAAAATATATATATATACTTTAAAATATATATATAAAATATATATTTATTTAAATGTATATGTTTTAAGTATATAAAATATATTTTTGAAATTTTATTTTTTCGCCAGATCGCATGGTAAGCATATGTTTAGTCTGGCAGGAACTTGCAAAACTGCCTTCCCCAGTGGCTGTCCCACTTTGCATTCTCAGCAGAAATAGAGATGAGTTCCTGTCGCTCCATATCTTCACCAGCATTTGGTGGTGGTGTTTGCATTCAAGCCAGTCTAAGAGATGTGTAATGGTATCACATCACTGTTTTAATTTGAATCCCCTAGTGACATATGGTGTTGAGCATCTTTTCAGAGGTCTAAGAAATGTGCCAGGCATGGTGGTACACGCCTGTGGTCCCAGCTACTCAGGAGGCTGAGGCGGGAGGGTTACTTGAGCCCTGAAGGTGGGGGCTGCATTGAGCCATGATTGCACCACTGCACTCCAGCCTGAGTGACAGAGCTAAACCCTGTCTCAAAAAGTTAAATAAGGCCAGGCGCGGTGGCTCATGCCTGTAATCCAAGCACTTTGGAAGGCCAAGGTGGGTGGATCACGAGGTCAGCTGATCAAGATCATCCTGGCTAACACAGTGAATCCCCGTCTCAACTAAAAATATGAAAAATTAGCCAGGCATGGTGGCTGGTGCCTGTAATCCCAACTACTCGGGAGGCTGAGGCAGGAGAATCGCTCGAACCTGGGAGGCGGAGGTTGCCATGAGCCGAGATCGCACCATTGCACTCCAGCCTGGGTGACAGAGTGAGACTCCATCTCAAAAAATAAATAAATAATAAATAAATAAACAATTGACTTAATTTTTAGAACAGTTGTAGGTGTACAGAAAAATACAGCAGAAGGCATATTGAGCTCTAATATCCACCTCACACCATAGTACACACACTTCCTCTATTATCATCTTGTTAGTGTGGTACATTCGTTATGCTTGATGAGCCAATATTGATGTTATTAAATTCATTCACTCTTTGTGTTCTACCATTTATGGGCTTTGACAAATGCT
>NW_026657213.1:0-5074 GCF_009828535.3 Hylobates moloch | reverse complement strand
GGCGTAAGCCACCACGCCCGGCTTTTTTTTTTTTTTTTTTTGAGACGGAGTCTTGCTCTGTCACCCAGGCTGGAGTACAGTGGCACGATCTCGGCTCACTGCAACCTCTGCCTCCTGGTTCAAGTGATTCTCCTGCCTCAGCCTCCTGAGCAACTGGAATTACAGGTTCCTGCTACCATGCCCGGCTAATTTTTGTGTTTTTAGTAGAGACGAGGTTTCACCATGTTGGCCAGGCTGGTCTTGAACTCCTGACCTCAGGTGATCCGCCCACCTCAGCCTCCCAAAGTGTTGGGATTACAGGCATGAGCCACCACGCCTGGCCGCCTTCTTTTTTTTTTTTTTTCTTTTTTTGAGAAAGGATCTTGCTCTGTCGCCCAGGCTGGATTACAGTGGCACAATCATAGTTCACTGCAGCCTCAACCTCCCTGGATCAAACCATCCTCCCACCTCAGCCTCCCAGGTAGCTGGGACTACAGGTGCACGCCACCATGCCCGGTTAATTTTTTTTACTTTTTTTGTAGAGATGGGGTCACCCTATGTTGCCGAGGCTGGTCTCGAACCCCTGGGCTCTAGCGATCCTCCCAAAGTGCTGGGATTCCAGACATGAGCCATCGCACCTGGCCAGTAGAGCTCTTCTGAATCGTGCCTTTTTGTTTTAACCTCAGGTGCGGAGGGTCAAATTCATAATACTTATCTGTTTGTGGCATATTAACAACATTGATCCACATAAGGCATGTGTGTTCTGAATCATGCCTTTTTGTTTTAACCTCAGGTGCAGAGGGTCAAATTCATAATACTTCTCTGCTTGTGGCATATTAACAACATTGATCCACATAAGGCGTGGGTGTGTGTGTGGGTGTGTGTCTGTGCGCACGCACGTGTGCGTACCATTTGATTTCCATTTCCCACTCACCCCTCCCCCCACAGGCAATTGTTTTGTTGTATATTCGTTCCTTTCTATATGCACTTGCAAAATGAATACTGCTATTTTGCGTGAATTTGTTTTTTTATGTTAATGTAAGTGGTATAGCCATGTAACATACCTATGGAAAAAAAGGCACGTATCATACATGTACAGCTAGATACATTTTCACAAAGGGAACATACCTGTGTAGCCAGTGCCCAGCTCAAGAATGAGAATAACCAGCACTCCAGAAGCGCCTTATGCCCCTAGGGTAATTTCTATGGGACTCCTAACAACATAGATTAGTTTTCCTGCTTTTGAAATTTTTATCTGTGGCACCTGTATGCATGTATTTTTGTATGTATATATTTTAAGTTTACATTAATGGTATTGGGTTATATATTTCACCTTGTTTCTCACCTTTCTCTCACCAAGGACTAAGTTTTTCAGATCTATTTCCATTACTGTGTGTACATTACTATGTATACATAGAATGCATTGCTTTTTTAAATTTATTTATTTATTTATTTATTTATTTATTGAGACAGATTCTCGCTCTTGTCGCCCAGGCTGGAGTGCCGTGGCACGATCTCGGCTCACTGCAACCTCCACCTCCTGGGTTCAAGTGATTCTCCTGCCTTAGCCTCCTGAGTAGCTGGGATTACAGGCACCTGCCACCATGCCCTGCTAATTTTTGGACTTTTAGTAGAGACGGGGTTTCACCATGTTGGCCAGGCTGGTCTGGAACTCCTGACCTCAGGTGATCTGCCCACCTCAGCCTCCCAAAGTGCTGGGATTACAGGCGTGAGCCATCGTGCCCAGCCGAATGCATTGCTTTTAATTACTGCATGATAGAGGTCCAGGATTGGACCGGGGAGGGTGGCTCATGCTTGTAATCCCAGCACTTTGGGAGGCTGAGGTGGGCGGATCACTTGAGGTCAGGAGTTCGAGACCAGCCTGCCCAACATGGCAAAACCCCGTCTCTATTAAAAATACAAAAATTAGTTGGATGTGGTGGCATGCACCTGTAATCCCAGCTACTCAGGAGGCTGAGGCAGGAGAATCACTTGAACCTGGGAGGCGGAGGTTGCAGTGTGCCGAGATCACGCCACTGCAGCCTGGGTGACAAAACCAAACTCCATCTCAAAAAAAAAAAAAAAAAAAAGAGGCCTAGGATTCTAGGATGGGCATCTACCTATCCACAGTCCCTGAGACAGGCAACCTAATCGCCTGGGGATCCCTGCCATTACAAACAGCACTGCAGTGACCATCTTCTGCACATTCTTCATGGGCCCATGGAAAACAGGTTGTGCAGAAAAGAATGGACACAGCAGGCCTGGCTGTCCTCCTGAGAAAGGCCTGCGTGCCAGAGTGGCCCTTGGCTGGTGTCTGGGAACTTGGATTTGGGAGGGTTCTCACCCTTCCCTAACAGATAATAGTGGCTCACTGGGCCTGAACTGTTTATTTTTATTTTTATTTTTATTTTGAGACAGGGTCTCGTTGTGTCACCCAGGCTGGAATGCAGTCACAGCTCACTGCAGCCTCAACCTCCTGGGCTCAAGCAATCCTCCCACCTCGGCCTCCCAAATAGCTGGGACTACAGGTGTGAGCTACCATACCCAGCTACTTTTTAAAATTTTTGTGGAGATGCAGGTCTCTCCATGTTGCTCAGGCTGGTCTCAAACTCCTGGATTCAAGCAATCCACCTGCCTCAGCCTCCCAAAGTGCTGGGATTACAGGCATGAGCCACCACGCCCTGCAACAGTTCCTCTTTTGTAATCTGCTGAGCTCCATTGCGATGCCTCTGCCCTGTTCTGCCTGGAATGCCGCTCCCTCCCTTCCCTCACCTTTCTGATGGCTTCTTCAAAAACTGAATTCACTATTCACCTACAGACATTCCCACCATCTCGAGGAAGGTGGGGTGTCACTGCCAAAGTGAAAGACAGGCGGTACCACCTACCATTAAGAAAGAGGCGGCTGGGCGCGGTGGCTCACGCCTGTAATCCCAACAGTTTGGGAGGCAGAGGCAGGCGGATCACGAGGTCAGGAGATTGAGACCATCTTGGCTAACACGGTGAAACCCTGTCTCTACTAAAAATACAAAAAATTAGCCGGGCGTAGTGGCACGTGCCTGTAGTCCCAGCTACTCAGGAGGCTGAGGCAGGAGAATTGCTTGATCCTGGTAGGCAGAGGTTGCAGTGAGCTGAGATTGTGCCACTGCACTCCAGCCTGGGCAACAGAGTGAGACTCCATCTCAGAAACAAAACGAAAGAAAACAAAAAAAAGAAGAAGAAGAAGAAGAAAGAGGCACACCAGCCTGGGTAATATATAGCAAAATCTGTCTCTACAAAAAATGAAAAATCAGCTGGGTGTGGTGGTGTGTGCCTGTACTCCCAGCTACTCAGGAGGCTGAAGCAGGAGGATTGCTTGAGCCCAGGAGGACAAGGCTGCAGTGAGCCATGTTTGTGCCAGTGCACTCCAGCCTGGGCAACAGAGTGAGACCTTGCCTCAAAAAAAAGGAAGAGGCACAATGTTTGGTGTCATTGGATTTTGGAGGCAACACACCCCATTCTAATGAGCTACTCTGACCCAATTGCCCAGTAGACCAGAGATTGCCAGTTCTGAGCAACTGACAGCTCTGCAGTCCAGGCTTTGGTACAAGCTGCTCTGCCACTGTGGCCGATAGTACTTGAAAAGTCTTTGGCAAATAGCCGGGCGGTGACTCACGCCTGTAATCCCAGCACTTTGGGAGGCTGAGGTGGGTGGATTACCTGAGGTCAGTAGTTCAAGACCAGCCTGGCCAACATGGTGAAACCCCATCTCTACTAAAAATACAAAAATTAGCTGGATGCGGTGGCACCTGCCTGTAATCCCAGCTACTCCGGAGGCTGAGGTGGGAGAATCGTTTGAACCTGGGAGGTGGAGGTTGCAGTGAGCCAAGATCGCGCCACTGCATTCCAGCCTGGGTGACAGAGTGAGACTCTGTCTCAAAAAAAAAAAAAAAAAAGAAAAAAGATAAAGAAAAGTCTTTGGCAAATAGACTTGGAGCCCCCGCAATCCAAGATAAGAGAACACACACAGACCCCCAGGGTCCATGGTCAGTCGGGCCATCTGCAGCAAATGGTTTTAGCTTCCCGTTGGATGCCTGATCATGGAACATCTTCAAAACTTGGTTCACCACTTACTTTTAGGGACCTTTCCATAGATAACTACATCATACACTCTGTGGCCTCAACTTTCTTGGACTGAATGTGTGCTTTATTAAACAGGACTTGTAGCCATTTGCCTTGCTAAGTGATCCACCTGTGTTGACTTTGTCTCCCAACTAGTATGTGATATTGAGCAAGTTAACTAAATCTTGAAAAATGAGAATAAGCCAGACACAGTGAAGCAGACCCATAGTCCCAGCTACTCCAGAGGACGAGGCAGAAGAATTGTGGGACTCCATCTCCAAGAAAATAATAATAATAAATGCCGGGTGCGGTGGCTCATGCCTGTAATCCCAGCACTTTGGGAGGCCGAGGCGGGCAGATCACCTGAGGTCGGGAGTTAGAGACCAGCCTGACCAACATGGAGAAACCCCGTCTCTACTAATAATACAAAATTAGCTGGGTGTGGTGGCACATACCTGTAATCCCAGCTACTTGGGAGGCTGAAGCAGGAGAATCGCTTGAACCCAGGAGGTGGAGGTTGCAGTGAGCCGAGATCGCGCCATTGCACTCCAGCCTGGGCAACAAGAGCAAAACTCCATCTCAAAAAAAAAAAAAGAAAGAAAGAAAATAATAATAACAACAACAATAATAATAATAAAAGTTAGCCTGTAATCTAGATTTGGAGGCCAAGGCAGGAGAGTTTGACCCAGGATTCGAGACCAGCCTGGCAAATATGTGACACCTCTAAATAAAAATAAAGCCCTTAGAAAGGTGCCTGGAGACTGGGCGCAGTAGCTCATGCCTGTAGTCCCAGCATTTTGGGAGGCCGAAGCAGGTGGATTACCTGAGGTCAGGAGTTCAAGACCAGCCTGGGCAACATGGTTAAACCGCGTCTCTACTAAAAATACAAAAATTAGCTGGATATGGTGGCGAGTGCCTGTAATTCCGGCTACTCAAGAGGCTAAAGCACGAGAATCGCTTGAACCCAGGAGGTGGAGGTTGCAGTGAGCCAAGATCG
>NW_026657212.1:0-5075 GCF_009828535.3 Hylobates moloch | reverse complement strand
TATCCGCTTTCTTGACATGAAAACTGATCTCCATAAGGACCAAGAGAAGGAGGCAGGTTATGAAACACATGTATAGTAGGCTCCTAATTTTATTTGTTCAAATCATTTTATAAGTGCGTAAGAAACACTTGGAGAATTATATGTCAAAATACTGATAGTGACTACCTCTGTGTAGTGGTGAGTGGGATTAGATAGGATTTTAATTCCTCTTGACATTGTGCGTTTATTGAATGCTTTATAGAGAATACATGCTTACTGTGTTAGCAAAAGGCCAATACTTTTTTTTTTTTTTTTTTTAGATGGAGTTTCGCTCGTGTTGCCCAGGCTGGAGTTCAATGGCATGATCTCGGCTCACTGCAACCTCCGCCTCCCGGGTTCAAGCAATTCTCCTGCCTCAGCCCTCCAAGTAGCTGGGATTACAGGTGCCCGCCACCACACCCAGCTAATTTTGTATTTTTGGTAGAGACGGGGTTTCTCCACGTTGGTCAGGCTGGTCTCGAACTCCTGACCTCACGTGAGCTGCCTGCCTCGGCCTCCCAAAGTGCTAGGATTACAGGTGTGAGCCACCGCACCTGGCTGGCTATTCTTATACTTGAGAGTTGGCCGACTAATTAGTACCTGAGTCCTAATGGGACAAAGTCACTTTCTGGTGCTGCTCAAGATGATGTTGACAAGAAGCATCATGATCATGAAATCAAAGAATGTCTACCATGGCAGGGTAACCAGGAAACAGGAATCCAGACACTTCTGTCTCTCTTTTATTTATTTTTCTTTGTTATTATTTTATTTTTAGAGTTTCTAGCTAAAAACAGAGCAGAAGTCTTTGTAAAACACACACACACACACACACACACACTCACAAACACATTATAATTTTCCATATGCTACTTCTCTAGATTTTTCAAAAAAATCCCCTCTCATCACAAAAATCCTTCTGCAGACCGTAAACACATGAAGATCTTTTAAACATTCATTCCACTAGCTTTCCTGCTTAGAAGCATTATATTTTCGATCACATTTTAAAACACTAACATTGTAACAACAGAATTCAAAGGGAAATAAAACATATTGTAAAAAGATAGCTGTTTTGTTTGAAATAATGGTGTTTATTTTACAATGCATATAATTAGGTCAAATTGTAAAAAGCATTTTTTTCCCCACACAGAGATTTCATAAAGTATGCACACAGGTTATCTGGAATGCAATAGCCTTTTCCACCAGTTTTAATGCGCCTTTTGTACCAAAGGGCAAACCTACCACTATGACTTGTGGTGGCTTAAAAAGAAAAACAAGCATAGTATTAAGACAAATGCTGCAAGATGTGTCTATGAAGAGTACTGCAGTGAGTTGTTAGGGCAAGGGGCACGTGGCCTTACAAAGGCTGTCCCAGGGAATGCCCGGCCTCATCCTCTGAGGAGGTCTCCGTTTTGGAAAACAGCTCACATTCTTTTCAGGTTTGTTCATTCCTGGATACTCCTAGTTTTACTGTGTGGGAGCGGGCGGCTTTCCCTTTGGTTTTTAGGGGATTACTACGTCTGGTGCACCCTGCTGTTTTCTTCTTGTCCCGAATTGTTCTCTGCTGTTCCTGCAGCCTCCCTTCCCACTGCTGGAAAGCCATTTGTAAACGTGACTATCAAATCATCTTACCCTTTATGCTGTTCAGCTAATATGAGAATTAAAGCAAGTTTTTTACTGTAATATACTGATATCGACAACA
This sequence comes from Hylobates moloch, assembly GCF_009828535.3. Lineage (NCBI taxonomy): Eukaryota > Metazoa > Chordata > Mammalia > Primates > Hylobatidae > Hylobates > Hylobates moloch. Next base: position 3,358 of record NW_026657212.1, on the reverse strand, counting down.
ATTGTAACAGCTACCCTATGTCAAGCACTTATCATGTACCAGGTGACTGGGAAAGTCCTCAGTATGTGATGAAGTTTTTTTTTTTTTTCATTATACAGCCCTTTCTTCCCATTATTTATTTATTTTTTTGCAAATAAGTCATTTTGACCCAAATCCAGCATAAATAGCTTTTCACCAATTCCTAACTTAAGACAACTAAAATTTACAATCATGTGGCAGTATACATTTTAAAATTACAGTTCATACACTTTGACAATCAAGATAGTCTGAAGTACAAAAAAGTAAATTGCCCTTTAGCTGAATTACCTTTTAAAAATAGGCCTGCTAGTTAATCTACAAAAAAAAAAAAAAAACAAGTTTCACGTGTTCTTCAAATTCCTTTTGTAGTTGTCATCTGCTAGTAAACAATACATGCAGGTTCCTAAAATTTTCTTTCCCAGTCTATTCATGACATTCAACAGAGCTCTTTATATGGAAATATTAAAAACAGAAACTTCTAGGAGATTTATTTACTTTTGAATGGGTGTGTTATTTCCCTTTGTTTCAGATATGAAGCACAAACTTCTGAATTTAAGCTCTGTAAGGCATAGTAGAAACTTCCAATTTACAAATAAGGAATTCTCTGGGGGTTAGAACTGCCATGTCACGCAAAAAGGGAAAAATCATCTGTAAACTGGTACACTGCAATGTGTTAAGTGAGTCATGAAATGGCTGCTTGCCTTGGTATGCTGAAGAAAGGTTTCTGTGTTTTATGTTTTTGTTTTTGAATAAGACACGCCCAAGTCACCATAAAACTCAACACAGGCCTCCATTACCTAAGCATCAACAATAGGAGGCCAGTGGCACACGCTTATAACGCTTGCAATCACAATATAATATAAAGCATGAGTAAACTTTGTTTTTATACAAAACTGAAAAGAATCCCGTCCCGCCCCTAGCCCTTTCAATAAAACCACAAAGAAACAAAAAAGAAAATCCTTTAGCTTCGATTGACTGGTGTGGCTAAAATTAGGTTTCTATGCATCACTGCTGCTAGGGTGATCAATTTTTTCCTTTCTCAAGAGAAGGGATCTTGTCATCTTGTCGTGCACCCTACAGGAACAGTGAAGCCACAAACAAACCTCAATTCTGCATAGCAAATTCCATCCCAATTTCATAAAGACAAATATAACAATCTTTCCCTGTTTTGCTCAGCTTCTTCAAGCTTTGAGAACAGGTTTGACTACATCTACTATAGCTCTATTAAATAGAATATCTTGATTCCCTAAAACTGTAACACTTATGATCTTGTGATGATGTTTTCTCTATACACACTGTAGGCCTTCAAATGTTGTTGTTTAATTTTTTTTTTTTTTTTTCTGCAACAAATTTAAGAACGCCCTTTCAGGCAAGCAGTGGTCTCTAGCTGTTAAAACATTTCCTTAGTGGATCACAATAGCTTCTAAAACTGCCTTTCTAGTAAAGGCCATCAGAGAGGTAATACTAAACTATGCATTTGCCAAATAAGAATATGAATTGTATAAAAGCTCATATTATAATCCTAGATCAAGTGGCAAAAGTTCTACAAAGTTGGTTTCCATGTTTGTATAAAAGCTCCGACTGATTTTATGTATTTTGCTATGAAATTACCTTTGGGTCTTATAATCAGTATACGTCTACTCAGGAACGTGCTAATGATTTTGTACACCACGACGCTAGTACCGCTCTGTATGACAGTAAGGTTTTTTTTTTCTTCTTTTCTAAATGGAAAGAAAATATCCCTAGTCAGAAATGAACTGACAAATTTACATTCTCCTCTCTTAAAAAAGTAAATAAAATAACATTATTCAAAATGTGAATTAGCTATAGACATACAATACAATTACATAGATACATATCAATACAGCACATTCAATCTGCCAAAAAATTAATGATTACAAAGCCAGTACGGATGCTGCAATATCAAGAAAGATGTATGTACAATGATTAGAGCATTTGTAATTGCACTATACCTACAGGCAGTCTGTTTGTTAAATTACAGGTGCTTTCTGAGCAAGGGAAAAAAAAAGTAACCTGCGTTGTTTGAGGCTGGGAGAATCAAGAATGAGAACATCTCATTACTGTTTGGTGGCTTTGGTACTCATCTAACAGGCGGTGATTTTTCTCCCTCCCCACTTTGTTGTTCCAAAAGAGTGATTTATATGGAAGTTTAGACTAGTGCCAAATACCACTATAGTTAAAATGAGACCAGTATCATGGCCTAATTCTAACGTCCCAGCAGCTTTAAACAATCATGATTTATTTTCTTAAATCAAATTTCAACTCAAGCTGCTTGACAGAAGCTTGTCAATACATGTGCTGTATTTTTTTTGCATTTGTTGAAAAATTGCACATATAGAATTCCAAACATTTCTCCTGGTAGGTTCAGTTACAAAAATACATGTTCTATAGAACACTGAGAGGTTACTTTTGAGTTAAGTCCACAAATCTTCCGTAAGTTCAACCTAATCAGTTACCAGTTCAAGAAGATCTTGAAGGTGGTCAACTAGCAGGAACTTCAGATTTTGGAAATTAAAGGTGTCAGAATAATACTATCAACCAATGTTCCTGGCAGACTTAATTGAACTGAAAGAACCATTGAGAGTAAAACTGGCTTCAAATAAAGAGACATAAACAGATTTCCTGCTAAACCACACAGGATACTTTTTACATTGCCAGTTTGGACACTGCACATGGGACGTGAACACTAACAATGTCATCTTAAGGACAAAGAAAAGAATGGACCCTGAGAATCAAATTTACAGTTACAACAGTTTGGCAATTGGCGTTTCTGGTTCATTCTCAGCCAGTCATTTTGGGCTTCACAGTCTTACTCTCTCACATTTTAAGATACCAGCTTTTATTTTTTAAGTTCTTATTCATTTTATTTGACAAAAAGCCAGCTTTGGCAACACCTACCCATAATAAAAGTCATTTTAAAATTGTGGCCCAAACACTAAGGAAAAAAAGGAGAGGAAAAGCTTGAACAACAACCACAAAAAATTAAGAAGAACCTATAAAAAGATTCTGGGTAGCAGCCATTAGGGTCATGTAGTGTCTGTTGGCATCTTTTTTGGCATCTGCAATTGAAAGAGAAGGTAACAAAAAGAAACAAAGAAGGGAGGAAAGACAATGACGTGGCATTTCAAAAGAAAGGACTCCTGCGTGTCTTTGATCCTGCCTTCTCCATATTTCTCTGAGCAATCAAGCTATGGCTGAAGGTAAACATCTAAAAGAAAAGGCCGGGCGCGGTGGCTCACGCTTGTAATCCCAGCACTTTGGGAGGCCGAAGCGGGCGGATCACGAGATCAGGAGATCGAGACCACGGTGAAACCCCGTC
>NW_026657211.1:0-5075 GCF_009828535.3 Hylobates moloch | reverse complement strand
GACTTCCACGTGTTCCCGCCTGCAGGTGTGGATTCTCGCTGTTTCCTGTGTGTGATTTGCATGTGTTCCCGCCTGCAGGTGTGGATTCTCGCTGTTTCCTGGGTGTGACTTCCACATGTTCCCGCCTGCAGGTGTAGGTGTGGATTCTCGTTTCCTGTGTGTGATTTGTGCATGTTCCTGCCTGCAAGTGTAGATTCTCACTGTTTCCTGGGTGAGATTTGTGTGTGCTCCTGCCTGCAGGTGTGGATTCTGTTTCCTGGGTATGATTTCCATGTGTTCCCACTAGCAGGTGTGGATTCTTGCTGTTTCCTGTGTGTGATTTGTGCATGTTCCCGCCTGCGGGTGTAGGTGTGGATTCTCACTGTGGAGGATACAGAAGGCATCCCTCTACTATTGATGGGCATCCGTGTGGCTTCCAGCACGTTTTGGCTGTGAGGAGGGCAGCACTCCCAGGAAAATTCCTGTGAGCATGGTTTCTAGGTGTGGAGCTGCTAGACTGCAGGGTGTCCACCTACTAAAGGTTCAGTTGTAGTGGAGACTAGAAAGGAGCTCCAAAGCAGTGGCAGCAACCCACAGTCCCATGAGTGATGAGGGCTCCAGCTTCTCTAAGTCCTTGCCAGCAATGGGTGCATGAGCAGCTTTTACAGAATATGACAGCAGCAGCCCTGACAGCACAGACAGTCATGGAACAAGAAAAGGAATTCTTTGTACCCATCCTAGCAGAGCCTTTGGACTAGGGGCATAATAAAGGACAAACTCCTTAAAGACAGAAGCGTCATCTAGCCCTTTTTTGAGTTCCCAGCTCCTCGCACAGTGCCTTTCAAGCTAGACCATCAACAAGTACTTGTTGGTGTCTCAGTCAGGGGTCCATGTAAGTGTGGAGAGCAGTCCCTAATCAATCTGTGTTATTGGGTGAGGACTTTGCTACAGGAGTTGTGGAGCTGGGCGTGGTGGTCTGGGAGGAAAGCTGTGGACAGACACGGTGCTTCCAGCCAGGATGAGAATCAAAGGTGTCCCCAGCTCTCAGGTGAAGCAGGAGCTCAAGGGAGGCCTGAGGGAGGCTGTGCTCTGTGTGGCTGTGGCCTCCGCAGTTTGCAGCCAAAGCTCTGTTGGTGAGCCTAGGGCACCGCTGGGAAAAAGAGCTGGATGCTGTGAGGGACAGTGAGGCCCAGGGGAACCTGTGGGGTGCCTCTGCCCTGGCAGAGGGTCTCGACTGCCGCCCCACGTCTGCCTGCAGAGTCCATGCAAAGTTCCTCTTTCACCACCCTCCCAGCTGACCCAGTTGACCCAGGACAAGCCACCATGTCCACCCAGTGCTGCCTGTGCCCCATGCACCTCTTTGTGTGTGTTTGAAGAGGCTAGCAAAACTGTGCTCCCACCCAACTTCCTGTCAATCAACCATAAACACGCTGCCTCTCCTGGTGCCAGCGCGGTGGCCCAGGTGTCCATGTTTAGTGGGCGGCAATGTTCCTCCCAGCTGGGCACACTCCTCTCCAGAGCCTGTAATGTTGGTACTGGGACATAAGCGTGATCATTTTGGAGGCCTCTTACGTTAGAGAATTAGGTGAGTGGGGCGGGGATGAAGACCATCAGTAAACACCTTGCAGAATACGGTAAACACCTTGCAAATGTATTCCTGTCAAAGTGCAGAGGAGGTGCCCACAGCTGCGCCATCCCTCCATGGGCTGGCGTTCTAACTTCTCCACGCTCTCCTCCAAGAGCCAGAGTGAACATATGTGTTCAGTTAATCTTTCATGTCTTTCAACTTTTACATCGTCTAGATTTCTGGCATTCTGGAAAAATCTCTCTGCTTGTTTTTAAAGCTCGTTTACTCAGAGTGCTGTTATATTCTTCTAAAATTCAAAGCATAATTTGAATTTTTAAGTTTCAACAATTGTATCCTTAATTTCCTGTATTTCTAATTGGTTCTTATTCATAACTTTCCATTCTTGAGTCACAGATACTGCATGTTCCTTTTGGCTGTCTGAGGCTATTGCTTATACTTTAAAGGTTCTATTTCGGTGGTGCTATTAGCTCAGTTTCCTCAAGTGCAAATTCTTTGGTAACCTTGTCTTCATGGCGTTGATGCTTCAGACGTCTGACTATATTTGACTGTGGGGTCGTCTTTGAGGTAGTTGTTCCCCTGTACACAGCCTGCCAGAAAAGTCATCTTTTGGGGCTTGAGTTCTGGGTTACCCCAAGGGAGAGCGGGAGATGAGTGGCCTCTGACCTCTGAACCTTGCTCTCTGGGCTGGCTCACGCCTCCCCAGCACATCTCTGGCGTGGCCTCAGTTGCTGCTCTGCCTGGTCCTGACCCCTCTGCCAGCTTCCTAGCCTGGGTAAGGGGATCGGTAGCAGTTGGAAAGCCAGCCCCTTCTACTGGGACCTGGGGAACTCCCGTGTGCTCTCCAGGATGCACCTGCCTGCCTTCCTCCCTGGCGTGGAACTCCTGGAGTGGCTGTGTGCTCCCATGAGCCAGTCCAGGAGTGGGCGAATATTGGAACGGCAGCTGCATCTTTAATGGAAACTGTCCGGGTTTCCTGAGAGCTGCTGATTCTCAGAGAATTCCTGTTCCTTGTTTTTCCAGATGCCTCTCCATATGTTTACTATTTTTTCCTATCATTTCAGAGTTTGATGTGCAGATGGGGAAAGACTTCAGCATATGCTCAGCTTGCAATCGTAAGAGTGAATGCATTTCTATTCTTTCAAAATGTGATTAATAACTTATATTCTATAAAGTGGAGCATGCCTTTTTAAATGGCTTTACTAATTCTGTTTATTTTGGAGGTATTGGTTCTTACAGCCATCAATAAAGACACCAATATGTACTAATGTATAAGTACCCGGAAGGAGACAAATTTATATTATGTTAGCACATTGACTGTAAAATCCTCTTTTTCTGGAAAGATGATCTTCTTTTGGGAGGAAAACACAGATCTCCTAGAGACAGGTTCCTCATAGCTGATATGTCTCAGGACACCTGCCTGGATTTGCATTTCCTGACATTTTGCTGTAGTTGTGTGTCATGCATTTTAATCTAGTGACTCTAGGAATTTGGTTGCTTAATGGATTTAGTAATAGGAGTTTTTAAAATAACACACAATCAGATGAAACACAATGCCAACATATCAACTGGTGCCAAGCACAAATATTTGTTTAGTGAACAAGCAAGACACACCTGGGAAGCGTGCGCTGCCTGATCCCAGGGTGCTGTTCAGACGCCGCCTCTCGCTCAGCTGCTAATCTAGGTTGGAAGATTGGTGTTCAAGGGAAGAAAGCCTCTGGTGCCTTTGTTCACTTGTTAAACAGACGGGCATCACGTGTCAGTTCCGTGCCTGGCACCGTGCTGGGTGCTGGGGTCACCTTTGCCCCACCCCGCAAGCTTGGTTCCAAGGAGAGCAGCTGATGGGGCGTGGGGTTGGGTGCTGGATGGGGCTGGGGAGGACAGCTGGGTGGCCCTGTCCTGGGTCAGGTGCTGGATGGGGCTGCAGGACTCTCCAGAACCCATTCAGGGCCTGGCCGGCTTCCGGGATGCTTGGAGGAGGCGCTCATATTACAAACCTACAAGGATGGGGCGGGGGGGGTGCCTCAGGCAGTGTGGACCCCACACGAGTGTACTGGCCTAAGCAAACCTGCATGGGCCCGGCCAGGGAAGCCCCACGCCATCAGCTACTGAACACCAGCTCCAGCTCGCTGAGTTCCTGAGGGCACAGGATCCTAGCCGTGCCAGTCACCTTTACCAGGAAATGTGTCATTTTGCCTGTGGCAGCCCGAAAGGATCCTAGACGAAGGCACCCTGTCGTCTTGTTTGCAGACCTCTGCTGTGTACAGTAATCTGAATCTCCCTCCCCACACATGCACAGCAGGAAAACAAGAGGCTACATGATTTTAGACCTGGAAAGGACCCCACTCTGCAATCCTGTTAAACTTGGGACAGAAGAAACGAGACAGAAAACAGGCCCAGAGAGGCCTGGGCTGCCCTGCCCATGGCCAGCATGGCCCTGGCAGAGCCTGGCACCCTGCTGCCTACCCAGAATTCTTTCTCCTGCATCCAGTGAAGGGGCAGAGCCCCAGCAGCCCGTGCCTGCTGAGTAAGGGTGGGAAGATTGTATTCACACACCCGCAAAGGCGATGCCCGCCAGCCTCAGGACGTGTCAGAAAGAGGTCCAGCCGTGTGTGTAACACAGAGGGCTGTGTGGCTCAGGCCTGGATGCCCTGGTCGCTTCTGGTCAGGCACTCACTCTTCTTCGAGCATGGACAGACCTGGGATGTGGTGTTGAGCAAATCGACAGTCAATGAAAGCCACGGCTTTGCGAAGTACATTCCAGCTTATTGATTAGGTGCTAGGAAGAAACAAACAGCAGCTTCTGGGTGGGGGCCCACTTCCTGGGTGCTGGGGTCACCTTGGCCCCACCCGGCCAGCTCAGGGTCAGGGGTCCCGTGTGAGGTGGCAACGTATCCAGTGGTCCAGTGAGAGAATTCGAAGAAAGGAGCCAGCCTCACAGCACCAGAGAGGAGCAGACGGCGGCAGCCACCATGCAAAGGCCCAGGGCCAGAGCTCCGGCTGAGGCCTGAGCCCCACGGGTGCCTCCATGCGTCCAGGAGCCGAGGGCATGGGTAGTGGGCCTGAGGGCACGGGTGGGTCTCAGCACCTTGGGGGCAGCTGCGGCTCTGGATTTTGTTCTAGGAGTAGCGACAAACAACAGCTCAGATCTCACTAGGAGAGTGGCGTGATCTGGGGTGTGCCTGAAAGGTCACTGTCGTTTTCTGTCCCCAGGACTCCCTGGAGCTGCCTCCCCTTCCAGCGTCTGTCTGGGTAGGCACAGGAGCCGTAAGATCCAGGGGTGTGGGTGCTGAAGGAGACCTTCAAGACGACCACGTCTGTGGCCTAGAGAGGGTGGTGGCTGTGGGCCTTAGGGCTGAAACTGCTGCCTGGGCTCCGTTCAAGAGGCTGGCAGTGAGGAGGGCCCCGTTTCCCCTGGATGCCTCCCGGCCGGCTGCCCCTCCCCCCGCCCTGGCTGCCCCCCTCCCCCCCGCCCTGGCTGCCCCCCTCCCCCCCGCCCTGGCTGCCTCCC
>NW_026657210.1:0-5076 GCF_009828535.3 Hylobates moloch | reverse complement strand
GGTATCAGGATGATGCTGGCCTCACAAAATGAGTTAGGGAGGATTCCTTCTTTTTCTATTGATTGGAATAGTTTCAGAAGGAATGGTACCAGCTCCTCCTTGTACCTCTGGTAGAATTCGGCTGTGAATCCGTCTGGTCCTGGACATTTTTTGGTTGGTAGGCTATTAATTATTGCCTCAATTTCAGAGCCTGTTACTGGTCTATTCAGGGATTCAACTTCTTCCTGGTTTAGTCTTGGGAGGGTGTATGTGTCCAGGAGTTTATCCATTTCTTCTAGATTTTCTAGTTGATTTGCGTAGAGGTGTTTGTAGTATTCTCTGATGGTAGTTTGCATTTCTGTGGGATCAGTGGTGATATCCCCTTTATCATTTTTTATTGCGTCTCTTTGATTCTTCTCTCTTTTCTTCTTTATTAGTCTTGCTAGCCATCTATCAATTTTGTTGATCTTTTCAAAAAACCAGCTCCTGGATTCATTGATTTTTTGAAGGGTTTTTTGTGTCTCTGTGTCCTTCAGTTCTGCTCTGATCTTAGTTATTTCTTGCCTTCTGCTAGCTTTTGAATGTGTTTGCTCTTGCTTCTCTAGTTCTTTTAATTGTGATGTTAGGGTGTCAATTTTAGATCTTTCCTGCTTTCTCTTGTGGGCATTTAGTGCTATAAATTTCCCCCTACACAGAATTTTCATCTTTTCTGCTCTGGTTTCTCCCCATCTTTGTGGTTTTATCTACCTTTGGTCTTTGATGATGGTGATGTACAGATGGGGTTTTGGTATGGATGTCCTTTCTGTTTGTTAGTTTTCTTTCTAACAGTCAGGACCCTCAGCTGCAGGTCTGTTGGAGTTTGCTGGAGGTCCACTCCAGAACCTTTTTACCTGGGTATCACCAGCAGAGCCTGCAGAACAGCAAATATTGCAGAACGGCAAATGTTGCTGCCTGATCCTTCCTCTGGAAGCTTTGTCTCAGAGGGGCACCCGGCTGTATGAGGTGTCTGTTGGCCCCTACTGGGAGGTGTCTCCCAGTTAGGCTACTCGGGGATCAGGGACCCACTTGAGGAGGCAGTCTGTCCATTCTCAGATCTCAAACTCTGTGCTGGGGGAACCACTGCTCTCTTCAAAGCTGTCAGACAGGGCTGTTTAAGTCTGCAGAAGTTTCTGCTGCCTTTTGTTCAGCTATGCCCTGCCCCCAGAGGTGGAGTCTACAGAGGCAGGCAGGCCTCCTTGAGCTATGGTGGGCTCCACCCAGTTCCAGCTTCTGGGCGACTTTGTTTACCTACTCAAGCCTCAGCAGTAGTGGACGCCCCTCCCCCAGCCTCACTGCCACCTTGCAGTTCGATCTCAGACTGCTGTGCTAGCAGTGAGTGAGGCTCCGTGGGCAAGGCTCCGTGGGCGTAGGACCCTCCGAGCCAGGTGTGGGATATAATCTCCTGGTGTGCCATTTGCTAAGACCGTTGGAAAAGTGCAGTATTAGGGTGGGAGTGTCCCGATTTTCCAGGTACTGTCTGTTATGGCCTTCCCTTGGCTAGGAAAGGGAATTCCCCGACCCCTTGCGCTTCCCGGGTGAGGCAATGCCCCACCCTGCTCTGTGGGCTGCACCCACTGTCCGACAAGCCCCAGTGAGATGAACCCACTACCTCAGTTGGAAATGCAAAAATCACCTGTCTTTTGTGTCGCTCACACTGGGAGTTGTAGACTGGAGCTGTTCCTATTTGGCCATCTTGGAACCTCCACCCTTTCCATATAAATTTTAGAATAATCTTGCCTATACATCTACAAAACAGAAATCCTGCTGCAATTTTTGTTGGAATTGCATTAAATATATAGATGAATTTGGTGAGCCTTTGAATCCATGAATATTATTTGCCTATTTATTTAGGTCTTCTTTGATTTTTTTTCATCAGCTAAAAGTTTTATAGTTTTTAGCATACAACTTCTGTACATATAAAAAATATTTATACTTAAGTATTTCATATTTGAGACACCTATTATAAAGGATATTTTGTTTTTTTAAATTTCTGATTGTTCATTGCTAATATATAGAAATGCGATTGATTTTTGAATGTTGCCCTTGTATTCTATGACTCTTCTAAACTCACTTATTACTTCTAGGAGTTTTTTGGTAGATTTCTTGGGATTTTCTGTGTAGGTGATCATATTGTCTATGGATGATGACCGTTTTATTTTATTTTCCCATCTGTATGCCTTTTTCTTCTTGACTATACTGCACTGTCTAGGATTTCCAAATGATACGAATACAAATGCTAAGAATATATATTCTTATCTTGTTCCTGATCTTTAGAGAAAGCATTCAGTCTTCATTAAATAGGATATTAGCTGTAGTTTTTGTGCACATTATCAGGTTGAAGAAGTTATCTTCTATTCCTAGTTTCCTGGGTGTTTGTATTTTGGCAATTGCATTTTTCCACATATATTGATAGGATCATGTTGTATTTCTTCTTTAGTCCATTAATATTTTAGATTGATTTTTGAATATTCAACCATCCTTATATTCCCAGGATGTGATTGTAGTATATTAGTCCCTTTTTGTATTGCTGGATTTGAATTGCTGGTATTTCATTGAGTATTTTTGCATTTATTTTCATGAGGGATATTGATCTATAATTTTTTTGTGCTGTCCTTTATTATCAAGGCAGTGATAATAAATGAAATGAATTGGCAAGAGTTCTTTCCTCTTCTGTTATTGGAAGAGATTTTGTAGAATTGGTGTTATTTCTTCTTTAATTGCTTGGTAGAATTTGCCAGTGATGTGTTTGGCATGGATTTCTTTGAATTTATCCTGTTTAGAGCTTCTTGCATCTCTGTTTGTCATTCACTAAATTTGGGGAGTTTTTAGCTATTATTTCTTTTCCTTTTTTTTTTTGAGACAGTCTCACTCTGTCACCCAAGCTGGAGTGCGGTGACACAGTCTTGGCTCACTGCAACCCCTGCCTCTCGGGTTCAAGGGATTCTCCTGCCTCAGCCTCCCAAGTAGCTGGGACTACAGGCACCTGCCACCACACCTGGCTAATTTTTGTATTTTTGGTAGAGATAGGGTTTCACTTTGTTGGCCAGGCTGGTCTTAAGTGATCCGCCTGCCTCGGCCTCCCAAAGTGCTGGGATTACAGGAGTGAGGCACTGCGCCTGGCCAGCTATTCTTTCTTTCTTTTTTTCTTTTTCTTTTTTTTTTTTTTCTTTGAGATGGAGTTTTACTCTTGTTGCCCAGGCTGGAGTGCAGTGGTGTGATTTCAGCTCACTGCAACCTCTGCCTCCCGGGTTCAAGTGATTCTCCTGCCTCAGCCTCCTGAGTAGCTGGGATTACAGGTGTCCGCCACCATGCCCGGCTACTTTTTTGGATTTTTAGTAAAGATGGGGTATCATCATGTTTGCCAGGCTGGTCTCGAACTCCTGACCTCAGGTGATCCACCCACCTCAGCTTCCCAAAGTGCTGGGATTACAGGCGTGAGCCACCATGCCCAGCTATTATTTCTTTCCTTTTCTTTTCTTTTTTCTTTTTCTTTTTTTTTTTTTTTTTTTTTTTTGAGACAGAGTCTCTCTCTGTCACCCAGGCTGGAGTGCAATGGTGCAATCTCAGCTCACTGCAACCTCTGCCTCCTGGGTTCATGCAATTCTCCTGCCTCAGCTTCCCGAGTAGCTGAGATTATAGGTGCGTGCCACCACACCTGGCTAATTTTTTTTATTTTTAATAGAGACGAGATTTCACCATGTTGGCCAGGGCTAGTCTCGAACTCCTTACCTCAAGTGATCCGCCCGCCTCGGCCTCCCAGAGTGCTGGGAATATGGGTATGAGTCACCATGCCCAGCCAGGAACCCTTCTTTCAAATAGTTATATAAAATTCAGCTTTTTGGAAAAAGGAGAGCCATTTTGTTTTTAAGTTAGGCTAGAGGACCTGAAGACCTCAATTTTTGTGTTTATGTCCATGAATGCTGCAAATAAAGAGGCCTAGAATGCTGTATAGATCCTGGAGTGTTAACAATCACAATCTAGCCAGGTGTGGTGGTACACACCTGTAGTCTAGCTACTCAGGAGGCTGAGGTGAGAAGATCACTTGAGCCCAGGAGTTCAAGGCTGCAGTGAGCTATCATCACACCACTGTACTCCAGCCTGGGCAACAGAGGAGACCCTGTCTGTCTCAAAAATATAAATAAATAAAAAAATTTAAAAATAAAAGCAGGGGCCAGGCGAGGTGGCTCATGCCTGTAATTCCAGAACTTTGGGAGGCCGAGACAGACGGATCACGAGGTCAGGAGATCGAGACCATTCTGGCTAACACAGTGAAATGCCATCTGTACTAAAAATACAAAAAAAATTAGCTGGGCATCATGGTGGGTGCCTGTAGTCCCATCTACTCTGGGGGCTGAGGCAGGAGAATCACTTGAACCCAGGAGGTTTCAGTGAGCCGAGATTGTGCCACTGCACTCCAGCCTGGGCACAGAGCGAGACTCCATCTCATAAATAAATAAGTAAGTAAGTAAATAAATAAATAAATAAATAAATAAAAGCAAAAAGAATCACAATCTATGAGAGATAACATTATACATGTTTTACAGTTTTTTATTTGTAGAGAATACTCAACACTAGGGCTGTATGGTGGGATACTCGTACATTCATGATGGTAGTATAACTTGAGACATCTGTTTTGGAAAGAGATTTAGTATTATGTGTCAAGAGTTTGTGAAAACAATCACACCCTTTGACCTAGTAACTACACTTCTAAAAATTCGCCCTATGAAATAACCCAGAAGACCTACATAAAAATATGCCTATGTGAGAGTATTATTTATAATTAGAAACTGAAAATGACTTTAATATCTTCCATTCCATTTGATGAAATATTATGATGGTCTTACAATTACATTCAAGAAGACTTTTAAATAACTTTGGAAAAGGCTTGATAAATGAAAAAGCCCCTTCTTAGCCCTTTCCCTACAGAGATAAACATTAGTTTTTACTTCTGTTGCCACAGATTCGTTTTGCCTTTACCTGAACTTTTTGTTTGTTTGTTGAGACAGTCTCGCTTTGTCGCCTAGGCTGGAGTGCAGTGGCATGATCTCGGCTCACTGC
>NW_026657209.1:0-5077 GCF_009828535.3 Hylobates moloch | reverse complement strand
TCCCAACACCATTTATTAAATAGGGAATCCTTTCCCCATTTCTTGTTTTTGTCAGGTTTGTCAAAGATCAGATGATGGTAGTTGTGTGGTGTTATTTCTGAGGCCTCTGTTCTGTTCCATTGGTCTATATATCTGTTTTGGTACCAGTACCATGCTGTTTTGGTTACTGTAGCCTTGTAGTATAGTTTGAAGACAGGTAGCATGATGCCTCCAGCTTTGTTCTTTTTGCTTAAGATTGTCTTGGCTTTGCGGGCTCTTTTTTGGTTCCATATGAACTTTAAAGTAGTTTTTTCCAATTCTATGAAGAAAGTCACTGGTAGCTTGATAGGGATAGCATTGAATATATAAATTACTTTGGGCAGTAAGGCTATTTTCCCAATATTGGTTCTTCCTATCCATGAGCATGGGGGAGTTGTTGCTTATGGATGAGCAAAGTAGTTTCTTGAGATGGCATCTACTCTTGGTGAAGGTGCTGTGAATAGTGTTGAAATGACAACAACGGATTTAGAATATTACATAAATTTAGTTGATAAAGCAGTGTCAGTGTTTGAAAGCACTGACTCCAGTTTTGAAAGAAGTTCTACTGTGGGTAAATGTTATTAAACAGCATCACATGCCACAGAAAAATCTTTCATGAAAGGAAGAGTCAATTGATGTGGCCAACTTCATTGCTGTTTTATTTTAAGAAATTGCCACAGCCACCCCAACCATCAGCAACTGCCATCTTTATCAGTCAGCAACCATCAACATCAAAGGAAGACCCTCCTCCACCAAAAAGATTACAACTCATTAAAGGCTCAGATGATCATTAGCATTTTTAGCAGCAAAGTATTTTTAAATTAAGTTACATATGTTTTTTAGACATAATGCTATTGTATACTTAAGACTACAGTATAGAGTAAATATAACTTTTATACGTACTAGGAAACTAAAAAATTTGTGTTACTTACTTTATTGTGATAATTTACTTCATTGCAGTCGTCTGGAACTGAACCCACAATATGTTCAAGGTATGTGTGTATCTGAGGGTTGATGAGGGTAGATTTGTTGGAGTATGTGTTGGGGGATAGCGATGGGTTGGGGAATAAAAGCCAAACTTCAGTCGTTTGAGGAGTGAGTGGGTGATGAGAAATGGACATATAAACAGAGTACTCTTTCAAAGAAGTTTGAATTAAAAACAGAAAATGGATACTGGTCAGTAAGTAGCAAAAGTGAGATGTGGTATCACAGGAGAGTTTTTTAAGACTAGATATCTAAGATTGTTTCAGAGATATCCAATAATAGTGGTAGAATCTCAACTAACGATATTGTTGTTATGTTACTCTCATCATCATGATACCTCTACCATACTAATTTCCATAAAATACACATTTTATCTCCCCACTTCACTGGATAAACTCTAAATTCCTCTGCTTGGGATGTAGGTTCTTCCATAAAGGTAGCATACCATCTAGCTTTATCATTTATATGCTTCATAACATTGGACAGCTTGCTTAATTTCTCTGAGACCTAATTTCCTCATCTGTAAATTGAAATGGCCCACACTTACCTTAGCAGGATACAGAAAGATAACTTGAGGCTTCTCTCTAATCTCACTCCTGATAGTCCTTGAAGAAGACCCAGCTTCCATGAGATTTGTTTTTAATTCCTACTGCAGAGAGGTGCTGGAGTTTGCTAGTTCTCTGTGTATGCTGAGCAATCAAATGCTGCCTCTTAATCAAATGCTGATTGTATATTTATTTCTTTTTGGTGTTGGAAATCCAAAGTAACATCAATGGGTTACATTTCATGAGAACTTGCTAAATTTTGGGAGATATGTAGACATTTATTTTTTATAGTTATTCTTTTCTTGAGACAGGGTCTCATTCTGTCTCCCAGGCTGGAATGCAGTGGCACAATCATGGCTTACTGCAGCCTCAAACTCCTGTGCTCAAGCAATCCTCCTGTCTCAGTTTCCTGAGTAGCTGTGACTACAAGTGTGCACTACCACATCTGGCTACTTTTTCAATTTTTTGTAGAGACAGTGCCTTGCTATGTTGCCCAGGCTGATCTTGAACTCCTGGGCTCAAGTGATCCTCTCACCTTGACCTCCCAAAGTGCTGGGATTATAGGGGTCAGCCACCGTGTTCAGACTACACGTTGATTTTTAATCTAACAAACACATAATGCTTACACTAGGATTGTTTCCAAGGAACACTTAATATATGCTAGAATGTTTCTAAGCACTCCAAAGGTATTAACTCATACAACCCTCATAATAATCCCACTTACAGGTGGGAAAATTAAGGCACATAAAGGTTAAGTAAGTTGCTCAACATCACTTAGCTGGTAAGTGGTAGAGCTTGGATTTGAAACCAGGGCATCTAGCTTTAGATTTTGTGCACCCCATCACTACACTATAATGCCCCTCACTTAAGCTTAACAACAACCCAGTGAAGCAGGTACTGTTATTATTCTTATTTTACCCTGAGACTCAGAGAAATTAGGTTACTTGCCTAAAGTCACATGGCTAGTAATTGGTGGGTGAGGTTTGAACCAGGTTTGTCTGATTCCTAGGCATTTTGACAACATGTTAACTAGTCATTCCACTAACAGTTTGATCCTTTTTTGCCATATGTGCATATCACCTATACAATTATTTAAGAAAGCTATTTTAATTAACTGATTTTAAATAACTTTTTTGTATTTTGTAAGCAATAATATCTATGGTTTCACAGATAACATGTTATTGACATATTTTTAATTCACACTAAACTGCATAAACTGTTTTAAAAATCTGTGTACCTCCGTGGACATAGAGTGTGGAATAATAAACGTTGGAGACTTGGAAGGGCGGGAGGAGGGTGAAGGATCAGAAATTGCTTAATGGGTACAATGTACACTATTTGGGTGATGGTTACACTGAAGGCCCAGACTTCACCACTGTGCAATATATCCATGTAACAAAACTGCACCTGTACCTCTTATATTTATACAAATAAAAAATTCCTTACAAATCTGTGTACCACTTAAAACTATGTCATCTACTTGAAGAGGCATGTACACCACATTTTGAGTATTGCATCATGTTACACTTTTAACCCATAGCCCACCTTCATCTCCAAAGTTCTGTTCAAACCCCTTTTCCCAAAAATCATATGGGCTATTGGTTTCTCTTCTGGAGTCGAGGAAAGGAAATATCTTTAGTGGAGTACCTAGACTGGTCAAAACCCAGTGATTAGGATAATACGTGCATTCCAATGGATGCTGGTAATTATTTTGTGGTTAGAGGTGGGGGAGCAGTGCAGGAGAATCATTCATCATACACACAGAGCCAGTAAAAACATTATTCAAATATTTACAGATGTTTCATTTGTACTCCAACATGCTGCCGTCCTAGAAGGGGGCAAAACAGGCTTGGTCCACTCTACTTATTCAAATTATCTGCTTGGCTTTGTAGATCTTTTCAGGACGTATCTGTACTGCCACGTTCATTGTGGCTTTATTCGCAATAGCAACCTCAGTGCTCATAGATGTATGAATTGATAAAAAGTTTTGACATCTATATCTGTATATAGACATAGATATATACACACACATTAAGATATTATTCGACCTTAGAAAAGAAGGGTATAATGCCATTATGACAATATGGATGAACCTGGAGGATAAATCTCCAGGTTTATAAAGTGAAATAAGCCAATCACAGAAAGAAAAATGCTGTATCTCACTTATATGTAAGATCTAAGAAAAAAAGTCAAATACACAGAAATAGAAGGGTGGTTAGCAGGGATGGAGAGGGGTGGCAGGAAATGGGGAGATGTAGATTAAAGAGTGCAAATTTGTAGTTTTGCAGGATAAATAAATTTAGAGATTTCTACAAGAGTAGAGCTGTAGTTAATAATATTGTATTGTATGTTAAAAATTTGCTAAGAGAGTAGATTTTATGTGCTCTCGTCTCACACACACACACACACACACACACACACACGGACAAACACAAAGGTAATAAATTAATAACAGACTAAACTGTGAGACTTCCAGAGCTTACTCGAACCAACCAGTCAGAACTCACACACACAAAGGTAAGAGACTAATAATAGAACAAACTGCGAAACTTCCAGAGCTCACTCGAACCAACCAATCAGAGCTCACTGGCCTCAACCAATCAAGGCTCAACTGTCTCAACTAATCAGGGCTCAGTTCTATCATCCATCAAAACTAAATGAGTCGGAATCCTTCATTTTGCACAAACCTACCTGAAAGGGAAACTGGGAAGGAAATTTTGCTATAAAACTTGAATTCTTCCTTTGTTCTTTGGAACACATCTTTATTTTACACCAAAGGCTGTGTCTCTGTGGTTTGCCAACTATACACTGGAACAAAGTCGCTCTCTTACAAATTACTATACAGATAACTTTTTTTTTCAAAATATCATTTACAGGTTCCTACATTATTACAAAAGGGTTATTTAATTTTATTTTTAAACAGTGAGTGGAACATTTAAGAAAACTGATGAAATATTGGGCTTTGAAGCAAATCAACAAATTTCAAGAATAGATTCACAAAGTTTATTTCCTTTCCACAGAGGTAAAAAACTACAAATCAATTTTTTAAAAATGGAAAATCTCCACCTGCTTTGAGATAAAGCAATACATGTATATATTAATAAATCAACAAAAAGTACTAGGGCCATGAAGAAAACACAATGGAAATTAGAAAACATTAAAATAAATATTAACATTCAAGTTGCTTGAACAAAAAGCAGTCATCCTAATTTTTTTAATTGCCTACCTTTCCCCTTTTTTTTTGATATTTATTGCACACTAGGGTGGCTGTAGTAATAATAAAGTATCATCGATTTCAAACTAACTAATAACATATTATATATTTTGAATGTCTCAGCAGGAAAAACAACAGGTAAGTGAACAATAGGTGATGGATATGTCAATCAGCTTTTGTTTTTGTTTTATTTATTTATTTATTTTTATTGTACTTTAAGTTCTAGGGTACATGCGCACAACGTGCAGGTTTGTTACATATATATACATGTGCCATGTTGGTGTGCTGCACCCACTAACTTGTCATTTAACATTAG
>NW_026657208.1:0-5077 GCF_009828535.3 Hylobates moloch | reverse complement strand
CTCCCTCCCCAACCCCATGCAGCTGCAGAGAGGTCCTTGGTCAGAAATAGGAAAAAACCCCGATGGCTGGCACATTCCGGGACAGAGAGAACCCAGGCACACACAGGCTGCCGCCCACTCAGACTTTATTCAAAGACCAGGAAGGGCCAGTGCAAGGAGGGGAGGAGGGCCTGGCGGGAGGCCCAGCGGGCAAGAGGAACGGCCACCGAGGCTCCAGCTTAACGGTATTTGGAGGTCAGCACGGTGCTCACAGAGGCCAGGAACTTGTCCAGGGAGGCGTGCACCGCAGGGGTGAACTCGGCGGGGTGGTGGGCGGCCAGGGTCACCAGCAAGCAGTGGCTCAGGAGCTGTGCAGAGAAGAGGGTCAGTGGGGCCCAGGGCCCGCAGCCGCCGCCTGCGCTACACCTCCCGCAACCCGCTGGATGCTCTGCCCTGCGAGGAAGGCGCCATCTCGCCCCTCGACCCAGATCGCTCCCGGCCCGCCGCTCACCTTGAAGTTGACCGGGTCCACCCGAAGCTTGTGCGCGTGCAGGTCGCTCAGGGCGGACAGCGCGTTGGGCATGTCGTCCACGTGCGCCACGGCGTTGGTCAGCGCGTCGGCCACCTTCTTGCCGTGGTCCTTAACCTGGGCAGAGCCATGGCTCAGGTCGAAGTGGGGGAAGTAGGTCTTGGTGGTGGGGAAGGACAGGAACATCCTGCGGGGAGAAGCAGAGTGAGGGGTGGGGTTTGGGCCCGGGGCCAGGACGGTTTAGGGTGGCCGGTGGGTCAGGGCGGGAGAGGAGCCCGGGTGGGAGCAGGGGAGGGAGGGAGCCTCACCTCTCCAGGGCCTCCGCACCATAGTCGCCGGCGTGCGCGCCGACCTTGCCCCAGGCGGTCTTGACGTTGGTCTTGTCGGCAGGAGACAGCACCATGGTGGGTTCTTTCTGAGTCTGTGGGGACCAGAAGAGTGCCGGGCCGCGAGCGCGCCAGGGTTTATGCTTGGGGCGCGGGGGCACGCCCGGCCGGGCGGCGCTCATTGGCTGGCGCGGAGCCCGGGGCGCGGCCTGGACCGCAGGGGAGTCCCGGGCGGGGCCTGCGCCGGGCCGGGCGGCGGGCTTGGCCTCCCCTTGGGGGCGCACGCGGGGTGGGGGCCAGGACTTCTCCACCCTCCACCGCCACTCCACTCCACTCCAGCCCATCCCGCTTGCCCGGGAGCAGGGCGATAGCGGCGCTGGTGGGGCCGGCCCGTTGGGGTCGGGCGCTGTCGGCTCTTCCACCGCGGAGCGCAGCGCCACCCTTTCCTTTCGGGCGCCCGAGCGTCCCTAGTGAGGGAGAAAGTCAGCCCGCACCCCCGCCCCGGCCTGGCACGCGCTGGACGCGCATCAACTCCAGCGGGATCAGGGAACACACGGGCGAGCGAGTGCGAGCCGGGAGGCTTCGCCCATCCGGGGCGGAGAGGAATGCGGGCACCCGGACGCCCCGGCCCATAGGAACTCAAAAGAACTTCTGCGCGGAGCCCCTCCTGCTCTCCAGCCTCGCTTCCTCCAGCTCCCTTTCCCTCTGGTGATAGTCACTAGTGTGCTTGAGTGACAGGCACCGGGAAGGAACAAATACCAGGACGCAAAAAGCACGGGGCTGTGCTGGGGGCGGCTCCAGATTCAGACTCCTCTACCCGGGGTTGTGGGGTGGCGCGTGGGGGTGGTGGGTGCTGGCTAAGCCCCAAGTCATGGACTCACAGTTTGTGTGACTGACTCTCCCACTGGCCTAGAGGTCGTGGTTCACTGTGACACCCCCAGCTCTCCAAATGCGATCTGATGGGAGACTTGCTAGGTAAATACCGGTTAAACAGGTAAACAAAGCAATAGCCGGAACCGGCTGGAGCATTCAACCTCCTCTGGGAGGTAGGCAGTTCTCTAACCATCACACAAGTACACACAGAGGTGCAAACCTCATCACAGGCCCTGAGGAAGTCTGGAGGTGTGGACGAGCCATTCAAGGGGACCAGGGTTAGTCTGAGGGCTTCCTGGAGGAGGTGAGACTTAAGGATATGTATTAGGTGGAGGAGGTGGAGGAGGCAGAGGCTTGGCTCCCGGAGGGGAAAGGACAGAGGTGACAAGCCCCTGTGGTGGGAGAATGGAGGTGGGGAGATGTCGAGGTGATGAAGCCAGCCAGCTCCTGCAGGGTGAGGAAGGAAGGGGTGGACTTCTGGGGAAGGGTGAGAGGTGCAGGAGTGCCAATGGGTGCATCCCTGTGCGTGAAAAGTGATGTTTTTTGGGGGGTATGGTACTGAGGAGAAAACAGCCTGAGAAATCACTGGTAAGTCATTTCCTGGGGGTCTGGCAGAAGACCTTGCTTTGGGGAGTGCGTCAGTTCGGCATCCTTCAGCCTACTCCCTGCCGTGTCCCCCCAGGCCCTTACTCAGGCCCTGCCCTGGGTGTCCATGAGCAAGCCAGGGTAAGGTGCCTTGGGCAGAGAAGGAAGTAGCTCTGACCAGCTAAGCAATGCTTCCCCCGTTGGATCTTCTCATTTCCCCTCCCTGTCTGCCACCCACTTCTGACTCTGCCCACAGCCTGAAGGAAAAAAAAAAAAAAAAAAGGATGAGATGTGGGGGCTTTTTTTTTTTTTTTTTTTTTTCCGAGGCGGAGTTTCGCTGTTGTTGTCCAGGCTGGAGTGCAATGGTGTGATCTCAGCTCACTGCAACCTCTGCCTCCTGGGTTAAAATGATTCTCCTGCCTCAGCCTCCCGAGTAGCTGGGTTTACAGACATGGGCCACCATGCCCGGCTAATTTTGTATTTTTAGTATAGATGGGGTTTCTACATGTCGATCAGGCTGGTCTCAAACTCCCAACTTCAGGTGATCCGCCCGTCTCAGCCTCCCAGAGTGCTGGGATTACAGGTGTGAGCCACCTTGCCCTCCTTTTTGTTTTGTTTTGTTGAGATGTGGGGACTTAAAGACACCAAGGACCCCCTACCTCAGGCCTGGGACAACCCCTTCTTCCTGCATCTTACTGCAATGTCTCTGCTACCTGAACCCTCTTAAGGCAAGACATGGAGAACGTATCTGAGCCAAGGTCTTATACTCCTAGTATGGAAAGAGCTTCCACATATTAATAAGAAAAGACAAATGACTTATGAGGATCATAGCCAGAAATATAGAAATAATTAATGAGGCCGGGTGAGGTGGCTCACTCCTGTAATTCCAGCACTTTGGGAGGCCGAGAAGGCGGATCACCTGAGGCCAACATAGTGAAATCCCATCTCTACTAAAAATAAAAATAATTAGCCAGGTGTGGTGGTGTGCGCCTGTAATCCCAGCTACTCGGGAGGTGGAGGCAGGAGAATCGCTTGAACCCACGAGGTGGAGGTTCCAGTGAGCCAGATCGCACCACTGCACTCTGCACTCCAGCCTGGGTGATTGAGCGAGACTCCATCTCAAAAAGCAAAACAAAACGAAAGTAATAATCAGTGACTGTGGAATGGCACAGAGCTGAATGAACTGGCTGAAAGGGGTGTATGGGAGACAGTTCACTGAGAATAGGAAGTTGTACACAGGTATTTACGGTATGATGGTGTTTTCGTCCAAAAAGAGGGCCTGCGGCAGTAGTTGTAGATGTAGCTCTGTTCCCTCAGCATGGGATGGGGCCCATAGGCTGAGTCCCAAACCCTTCATTTTGGTCTCTTCTGGGGGTGGGTGTGAGGAGACAGGAAAGAGAGACTCTCTCCTACTTTAAGTAACACAACAAAGGGTGTGTGTGTGTGTGTGTGTGTGTGTGTGTGTGAAAGCATGGATGGATTTTAGTTTATTTATTTATTTATTTATTTTTTGGGACGGAGTTTTGCTCTTGTTGCCCAGGCTGGAGTGCAATGGCGCGATCTCAGCTCACCACAACCTCTGCCTCCCGGGTTCAAGCGATTCTCCTGCCTCAGCCTCCCTGTAGCTGGGATTACAGGCATGTGACACCACGCCCGGCTAAATTTTGTATTTTTAGTAGAACAAGGGTTTCTCCATATTGGTCAGGCTGGTCTCGAACTCCCAACCTCAGGTGATCCGCCCACCTCGGCCTCCCAAAGTGCTGGGATTACAGGCGTGAGCCACCATGCCTGTCGGATTTTAGTTTTTTTTTTTTTACGTGTTTATTCTTAAATAACAGTGCTCTGGGCTGTGAGGCACAGGAAGAGTGGGTGGTGGAGAAGGGGAGGGAACTCCCCAACAATTCAGAGAGGTCCATGTCCAGAAGAAAAGGGGTGACACGGCCCTCTCTACCCTCCCCAAAGCTCGATCCAGTACTGCGAGTGTGGAGGGGGAGGCTTGCTCTGGGATAGGGGCTGGGCTGGAAGTGCTGTTCGTGTTCCTAGGCTGGCTGAGAGCCAGATGGGCTGTGCAACTTCCCAGCATGGATTCCAGGACTTCAGCACCGGGGACAGGGACGTCCAGAAGTTGGTGGCAGCACAGGAAGCAGAAGCACCAGGAGGTCCCAGAGGCCCTGGGTGGCGCAATTGGCTGGGAGCTCAGGGCTGGACACACAGCGAGTTCTGAATGCACCGTACAAAGTGCAGGAGAAGTGCAGGAGTAAGGCTGCAAGGTGCTCTGCTGAAGAGTCTCCCCTTCAGCAGGTGTGGGCTGCCGGCTGTGAGCATCCCAGCCCCTTCCTCCTTCCCCACTGACTGGGCTGCTCTCAGAGGGTTACCATGACAGAGGAAGCGTGAGTAGGGCCAGCACCCTCACTCCAGCCACCTACCCTCTGGCAGGAAGGGGTGGGAATGAGAGAAATGTTCTGGCACCTGCACTTGCATCGGGAACAGCCTATTTTGCTAGTTTGTTTTGTTTTGTGTTGTTTTGATGGAGAGTGTATGTTTAACTGGGTTCAACCGGGAGATTTGAAAGGAGGGTGGCGGTGCTGAGACTCCCTGAGTAGAACCCTGGGTGCCTCTCTCCTCCGCAGCTCCTGAGCCACTGCCTGCAGGCCTGGCACTTCTCAGGACAGGGGCTGGTTCAGCACCTTCTCTTGAGCAGGCCCACCTCAGCTTCCCCTCCCATACTCCCTGCAGTTCTCCCTCCCCAACCCCATGCAGCTGCAGAGAGGTCCTTGGTCAGAAA
>NW_026657207.1:0-5079 GCF_009828535.3 Hylobates moloch | reverse complement strand
TTTCTTTCTTTCTTTCTTTCTTTCTTTCTTTCTTTCTTTCTTTCTTTTTTTCGTTCTTTCTTTCTTTCTTTTTTTTGAGACAGAGTCTTGCTCTGTCGCCCAGGCTGGAGGGCAGTGGTGCGATCTCAGCTCACTGCAACCTCCCCCTCCTGGATTCAAGCGATTCTCCTGCCTTAGCCTCCCGAGTAGCTGGGACTACAGGTGCATGCCACCACGCCAGGCTAAGTTTTGTATTTTTAGTTGTGATGGGGTTTTATCATGCTGGCCAGGCTGGTCTTGAACTCCTGACCTCAGAAGATCCACCTGCCTCAGTCTCCCAAAGTGTTGGGATTACAGGGATTAGCCATCGCATCTGGCCGCCTAAACCTATGTCCTCCATGAGGGTATAAGATTTTCACCTGCAAATACCAGCATTGTTTGTTTCTTTTTAAAAGATACTTCAGTCAAGGAAAGGCAGAAAGCCAGGCATGGTGGCTCATGCCTGTAATCCCAGCGCTTTGGGAGGCCGGAGGCAGGAGGATTGTTTGAGCCCGGGAGTTCAAGACCAGTCTGGGCTACATAGCAAACCCTGCGTCAAATTAAAAATAAAAAATAAATAGGCTGGGCATGGTGGCTCACGCCTGTTATCCCAACACTTTGGGAGGCCAAGGTGGGCAGATTACCTCAGGTCAGGAATTTGAGACAAGCCTGGCCAACATGATAAAATCCCATCACTCCTCAAAATATAAAAATTAGCCTGGCGTAGTGGCACACATCTGTAGTCCCAGCTACTTGGGAGGCTGAGGCAGGAGAATCGCTTGAATCCGGAGGCAGAGGTTGCAGTGAGCCCGAGATCGTGCCACTGTACTCCAGCCTGGGTGACAGAGCAAGACACTGTCTTAAAAATAATAACAATAAAAATAAATAAAATTAATAATTAAAAAAAATAAAGAAGGAACACCACAGGGGAGCAGGCCTGGTGTCTGAATGCCCTCTGTGGATGTGCATCCTTAACCTGTTCCTGATTAGATCATTTAAGGTGCAGCAATGCTCCTGCTCATATGACTTTTTTTTTTTTTTTTTTTTTTTGAGACGGAATCTTGCTCTGTCGCCCAGGTTGGAGTGCAATGGCGTGATCTTGGCTCACTGCAACCTCCGCCTCTTGGGTTCAAGCGATTCTTCTGCCTCAGCTTCCTGAGTAGCTGGGATTACAGGCGCGTGCCACTACGCCTGGTGAATTTTTTTTTTAATTTTTTTTTTTAGTAGAGATGGGGTTTCACCATATCGGTCAGGCTGGTCTCGAACTCCAGACCTCGTGATCCGCTCGCCTCGGCCTCCCAAAGTGCTAGGATTGCAGGCGTGAGCCACCGCGCCTGGCAACTCATATGACTTTTAAACACTTCTCTCTGGGGAGAGAGATTTTAGAGAATGGGAGTAAAGAGAAAGGCGTTGAGAATCCCAAGTACTTTCTCTATCTTAGAGCAGAAAAAATAAAGGGAAGAGTAAAAGCCCAAGGCCCAGAAACGGATTTGCTTCTTAAACGGCTGTTCTGTGTCCCTAAGGGCCTGAAGGTTAGTTTATGTGCAATGCTTTTTAAGGTATGGGTTGTTTTCTGGCATTGTAGCTACTACCTCCCTGGCCTGCTGGTTACTGACCAGAGGGAGGGAGAGGGTGTGATTGTTTGGAAAGAGTTTAAACAGTGACAAGAATTGAATTTTATTTATTTGTTATTCATTGCACAATCCAATAACAGCGATGGCAATGAAAACGAAAGTTAATCTACAATCCTATCACCCTATTAAATCACTTGTTTCTATTTTCCCTTTTATTCCCTCATGCATTAAACATTATGCAAAGCACTCCGCTAGTCTTGGTTAAAGTGCAGCTTGTATACATTCTGAATAAAAATTTGCATTTTGCTTTTCTTTTCCTTTTTGTGTTTCTGAGGCTGCAAAATACATCTTCACAAGAGTGGCTTTAATAGTTACCTAACATTCCATCCTTCACGTACATTTTAAGGCACTGCTGCAGTGCAAGTATCCAACATTTAAACGTCAACGCCAACAGATTTGACCTAGCACTGCAGGGACTGGAGGTTGGTCAAGGTCAGGCGGAGGCTGCCAGCTACCAGGGTGGAGGAAGGCGCCGAGGTAGAGGCCAGTGCGCCCATCGCGCGGCTCCTCGGGGCACCTGCTGCCTTGGCGCCTTTTCACTTCGCCTTCGCCTCGCCCGCAGCGCCCTCCGCAGAGGGCCCCGCCCGGTGCGCGCGCATCCCCGCCCCCCGGGCGATCTGTCAGAGCAACTCGCGGAGCGTACGTGCCTCAGGAAGTGACGCACAGCCCCCCAGGGACCGGGGGCGGGGCCAGGCTATAAACCGCCGGTTCGGGGCCGCCATCCCCTCAGAGCGTCGAGATATCGGGTGGCGGCTCGGGACGGAGGACGCGCTAGTGTGAGTGACTGCGGGCTTCTAGAAGTACGCCGACCCTCGTGTCCTCCCTTCATCCTGCGGGGCTGGCTGGAGCGGCCGTTCCGGTGGTGCTGTCCAGCAGCCATAGGGGGCCGCACGGGGAGCGGGAAAGCGGTCGCGGCCCCAGGCGGGGCGGCCGGGATGGAGGGGGGCCGCGAGCCTGTGGGGAAGGGGCTGTGGCGGCGCCTCGAGCGGCTGCAGGTGCACGGGGTCGGGCGGCTGTGCGCAGAGGCGTCCCTGCGCCTCTCGTCCCTTCGCCTCTCGTCCCCCTTCCCTTCTCTCTGCCTTCTTGCCCGCCTCCTCGGTCACAGAGCGACGAATGACTTCTCTTATTACTCCGAGGACGAGACCAGGTGTACCCCACTGTCGCTCTCAGCCCCGCGGACTTCGGGTCCTCGCCCTTGAAGGCTGCAGGCCCTAGTGCGCCGGCTCCGGGCTGCGGGTCCGGGAGCGCGGGCGCAGCCAAGGTGCAGCTGCGCGGCGTGCGGCGCCGGGGGAACACGTGGCTGCTCCAGGAAGTCGCCCCAGGGAACGGCCGGGATTCGTGGGTGACCTTGGGCTCCTAAACCTTCGGTTCCCCGGGCTCCGGGCGGGCCCCGCTCTCACTGCGGAAAGGGACAAAGCTGTCCCCGATTCGGTTACTAGCGTGTTACAGGCATTAATTAGATACGGGTTTCTGTAAACTTACCCTGCGGCTCTGGTACAACCTGATCTTGCCATGCTCTGCCTGTTCGCCTTGCGTGTGGATTCTGTTTTCTCAAGGCAGAATCCGACTGAACGCCGCAGGTGTTCACATTGAGAATATTGCTAGTAGTTCTCACGACAAGACGGGAGCCATAGGAGTGACTTATTTGTGAAAGATACTTGAAGATAGATTAGTGGTGTGGTGAGAGGGCTGTGCTGGATTGATGGGCGCCGGAGAGGCCCATTGTGTCATATTCTGCTGGACAGTTCTTTAAGGTTGGGAGAGTGGGTAAGAAAATATATTCTGATTCGGCTCTTTTCGGATAATGCTTTCCCTCTGCTCACTGCTTGTAGAGACCAGGGGACTGGGTTCTGCAGCTTTTTCCATTTTCTTCCCCATTGATAAGAGGATTAAAGTAGGAAACTGTATTTGGCTACCCCATACTTACATGCTAAGCTTACTGTGAAAATTAAGGCTGGGCTCTCTAGAGTACTTGTGGACCCTGCTGGTTCCCCCCGCCCCCCGGCCCTGAATTTTGGGTTGCAATATGCTTCTCAAGAAAATCCAGAGTTAAGATAACTTTTGTCATCGATATTGCAAGGTTAAATATAGCATAGCATCCTTCAATTTCCTTTGGATGTTCTTATCAAGTAATGGTGGCTGTAAACCTAGCCTGTGTTGAAGATTGTTGGATAGACAGCAGTTTGGCTAACTCTGCCCTAAGGCGAGGCAGTTACTTGCCTCTGATAATGTATTTAAATGTCATGGAGCAAGGTTACCAGCTAAACCTGAGTCGTCGGATCACAATGCTAGTTAAAAATGACCCTCGGCTGGGCGCAGTGGCTCCCGCCTGTAATCCCAGCACTTTGGGAGGCCAAGGCAGGCGGATCACCAAAGGTCAGGAGTTCGAGACCAGTCTGACTAACATGGTGAAACCCTGTCTCTACCAAAAACACAAAAATTAGCCAGGCATGGTGGCTCACGTCTGTAATCCCAGCACTTTGGGAGGCCGAGGCAGGTGGATCACTTGAGGTGAGGAGTTCGAGACCAGCCTGGCCAACATGGTGAAACCCTGTCTCTATGAAAAATACAAAAATTAGCTGGGCGTTGTGGTGCACACCTGTAATCCCAGCCACTCAGGAGGCTGAGGCTCGAGAGTCGCTTTAACCTGGGAGGCAGAGGTTGTAGTGAGCTGAGATCGTGCTACTGTACTCCAGCCTGGGCAACAGAGCGAGATGCCATCACAAAAACAGCAACAAAAAAACTCCCTATTAAACCAGAAGAGTGACGGGGACGGGAAAAGATTCCTGGTCCAATGTTTTCATTATATTTTTCATGTCATTTGGAATCTCATGCATCAGGCATGCCCCAGTACTCTTCAATATTTTTACTAATTATCAGGTAGTTCAATACCAGTTATTACAGGATAGGGAGGTCAGTCAGAGAAGGCTTCATAGAGATGAAGCCTTGAGCTGAGCCTGGAAGAAATGAGGAGGACCTCAAGGAACAGAGAAGAATGTTGGTGGGTAAAAACATGGGCTGGATTCTGTCTGATTTTGGAGACAATAGAGGGTAGTGAAGTTGTTAGGCAGTGAATGTGTTCCATTTCGTGGTTCAAAATGTGGGGCTACGTTTTGCCTACCTGAACTTCATTATTAATGTGAGAAATTGAATTGTTTTCGGTCACCATTGAGAACACCAAAGATACACAGGTAGCTTAGATTATTATTTATTTATTTATTTTTGACAGAGTTTCACGCTTGTTGCCCAGGCCAGAGTGCAATGGTGCAATCTCGGCTCTCCGCAACCTCCACCTCCCCCAGGGTCAAGTGATTCTCCTGCCTCAGCCTCCCCGTAGCTGGGATTACAGGCATGCACCACCATGCCCGGCTAATTTTGTATTTTTTTAGTAGAGATGGGGTTTCTCCATGTTGGTCGGGCTAGTCTC
>NW_026657206.1:2718-5079 GCF_009828535.3 Hylobates moloch | reverse complement strand
GCTTCCTCATTACCTTCTTGGCCTTTACCTTCTTCAAAGTCCCTGAGACCCGTGGCAGGACTTTTGAGGATATCACACGGGCCTTTGAAGGGCAGGCCCACGGTGCGAATAGATCTGGGAAGGACGGCGTCATGGAGACGAACAGCATCGAGCCTGCTAAGGAGACCACCACCAATGTCTAAGTCATGCCTCCTTCCACCTCCCTCCCAGCATGGGAAAGCCACCTCTCCCTGAACAAGGGAGAGACCGCACCAGGATGAACCCAGGACTGCTTCTGAATGCTGCTACTTGATTCCTTTCTCATCCCACGCACTCCATGAGCACCCAAGGCTGGGGTTTGTTGGATTTTCAATGGCTTTTTAAATATTTTATTTCCTGGACATTCTCTTCTGCTTAGGAGAGACCAAGTGAACCTACCTTCATTTCAGGAGGGATTGGCCGCTTGGCATATGACAACTTTGCCAGCTTTTCCTCCCTTGGAGTCTAATATTGCCACACTAGGGGATATAGGAGAGGAAAAGAAAGGTGCAGTTCCCCCAACCTCAGACTTACCAGGAAGCAGATACATATGAGTGTGGAAGGCAGAGGGGGTTTATGTAAGAGCACCTTCCTCACTTCCATACAGCTCTACACGGCAAATTAACTTGAGTTTTATTTATTTTATCCTCTGGTTTAATCACATAAATATTTATTTTTTAAGTGTAATTTTGCCAAATAATAAAAACAGAAGGAAATTGAGATTAGAGGGAGGTGTTTAAAGAGAGGTTATAGAGCAGAAGATTTGATGCTGGAGAGGTTAAGGTGCAATAAGAATGTAGGGAAAATGTTCATTATTGGAGGGTAAATGATATGGTGCCTGAGGTCTGTACGTTACCTCTTAACAATTTTTGTCCTTCAGATGGAAACTCTTTAAGTTCAATTTCTCATAAAAGTCATATACCTATATAATAAAGCTACTGATTTCCTTTGGAACCTTTTTCTTTAAGATAATAGTTTACATGTAGTAGTACTTGAAATCTAGGATTATGAACTAATATGGGCATTCTAGTTAATGGCAGCTGATGGGTTCTAATTTTGGATGGAGTCGAGGGAAGGGAAAGTGAATTCTAGAAAAGCCTGCTTCCTTCACTGGACGAAATAACTCCTTCTTCTTGTAGTAGTCTCATTACTTTTGAAGTAATCCCACCACCTATCTCGTGGGAGAGCCATCCAAACGAGAAACCTAAAATAATTCGTTCTTGGTAGAGATTCATTATTTCTCCACTTTGTTCTTTAGGAGATTTTAGGTGTTGATTTTCTGTTTTATTTTAACTCATACCTTTAAAGGAATTCCCCAAAGAATGTTTATAGCAAACTTGGAATTTGTAACCTCAGCTCTGGGAGAGGATTTTTTTCTGAGCGATTATTATCTAGTGTGTTGTTGCTTTAGGCTCACGGCATGCTTGGCGTATGTCTGTTGCCATGTCACTGTGGTCCTATGCTGAGTGCCCTCAGGTGACTTGAATCTTTCCAGTAAACCACGTTTAGATAGTATGAGTCAATGTGCAGTGTAGCCCACACTTGAGAGGATGAATGTATGTGCACTGTCACTTTGCTCTGGGTGGAAGTATGTTATTGTTGACTTATTTTCTCTGTGTTTGTTCCTACAGCCCCTTTTTCATATGTTTCTCAATCTCCCTTTCCCTTCTTGGTGCTTACACATCTCAGACCCGTTAGCCAAACCCTTGCCAGTGACAGTATTTTTGTTCTCAGTTCTCACTGTTCCCTCTGGTCATGGAGCCTTTGAATAAAAATGCACATAGCTGAGGCCGGGTGCGGTGGCTCACACCTGTAAGCCCAGCACTTTGGGAGGCCTAGGGGGGCGGTCAGGGGTTTGAGACCAGTCTGGCCAACATAGTGAAACCCTGTCTCTACTAAAAATGCAAAAATTAGCCGGGCATGTTGGCGGGCGCCTGTAATCCCAGCTACTTGGGAAGCTGAGGCAGGAGAATCACGTGAACCCGGGACGCAGGGGTTGCAGTGAGCCGAGATCACATCATTGCACCCTAGCCTGGGCCACAGGGCGAGACTCCCGTCTCAAAAAAAAAAATGCACATAGCTATGGAGTGGGCTTTAGCTTGAAAAGGTGACCTTGCAGCTTCACGTCAACTTCTGGCTCCTCAAACAGTAGGTTGGCAGTAAGGCAGGGTTCCATTTCTCACTGAGAAGATTGTGAATATTTCCATATGGATTTTCTATTATTGTTACTCTGATTCTTTGTTTTAAAATAAAAATTCTGAATGTACACGACATTATGGGCTTATTTACTTTTTGTCCTTCCTATAACCACAAAATCAGCTTTAAATCCTGACTTGGCTACTC
>NW_026657206.1:0-2708 GCF_009828535.3 Hylobates moloch | reverse complement strand
AAGCAAAACACGGACTACCCATACAGTGGGAAGTTATTCAGCCTTAATTCAAAAGGAAGGAAATTCCAGCACTTGCTGCAACATGGATGAACCTTGAGGACATTATGCTAGTAAAATAAGTCAGCTAGAGAAGGACAAATCCTGTATGATTCCAATTATATGAGGGCCTTAGAGACATAAATCATAGAGAAAAAAATTAGCATGGTGGGCCAAAGGGGGATAGGGAAGTGGGAATGGGGAGTTAGTGGTTAACAGGGACAGAGCTTTATGATGGGAAGATGAACAAGGTCTCAAAATGGATGGTGGGAATGCTTGCAAAACATGAATATATTTCATGCCACTGAACTACACACGTAAAATAACTAAGACAGTAAATTTTATGTTATGCATGTTTAACCACAATTAAATTGGATAAAATGGGGGCAGATGCTGTCCACCTGTGGATCAAAGTGGAAATCTTTGGGACATGCCCAGGTGCTGCCTGGCTCTGCCCCTTCCTGTCTTCTCCCCACAGTGCTCATTAACCTCAGGTTGAATTCAGGTGCGGTGGGCAAGGAGTTGTGGCTGAAGAGTGCTCCCTGCTTCTGGATAAACAGCGTGGATAGAAGGACATATTAGCCTGAGCTGTCTACTCATCAGAATGCAGGGCAAGGGTGGGAGGGGTCCATTCCCAGGTGCAAGGCAGGTGGTCAGCACAGGGGAGATCTGCCCAGAGGCAGACACAGCCACAGTGCCCTGTGCTTTCTCATTGGAGGGCCAGAGTTGAGGGCACTTATGAGCCAAGAGTGATGTTGAAATTAGCCGGCTGGCTGGGTAAAAGCACAGCTCAGAGGCAATATGTCTGCCAGGGTTCCTGATTTTCTTAAAGGTTGGAGTCATAGAAGCAAGGAAAAACAATCTCAGAGGCTATCGAGATGAGTGCCTCTAGAGACAGTGCCTGCTTTTGCAGGGCAGGATGCCTGTGTCCCCCAAGCCTGGTGGCATGCCTGACTTCTGTGACAGCCTGCACCTACAGGAGAAAGATGTGCATTTGTGGCTGGGAGTCAGCTCTGTGCCCTTTCTTTTGCTGGACAAACATCTAGTTGGCAGGGACATGCCAATTATACAGCTCTGATGCAGCCATAAAGGGTCCTTGGAAACCTGCCTGTAGGTGGTCCCCAGGTGCCAGCACTTCCTCCAAGGGGTACCACAGGCTCCTGCCACCCTCCTCCAGCTCTGTCCAGAGCCACTGGACTAGTGGCAAGGAAAGTCAGCCTGGATGTCTGAAAGCCAGGATGTGAGAGTGAGTGTGGGAGAGGCCAGTGAGCTGGATCTCCTCAAATGTCCAACTGGAAGTGGGATGGGGGCATACTGACTGCAGCCATGGGGAGCAGGGAGGAGCATGAAGCTGGGTGGGGTAGATCCTCTAGGACCCCAAGGAGAGGACGAGAGACCTGACAACAGGCAATAGAAATGATGAAAGCCAGCTCTCCCAGCTCTGTCTCTCTGCTAAGTCTCTCCAGTTAGGAGGACTCTGCACCAACTTTGCCTTCTCTCCTTGCAGGAGACTGTGTATAATATTGTCTCTGCTCTGAAGCTAGGCCCAGAGACTGTGGTCCCTGAGAACTGACCTCTGAAGCCCCAAGCCTAAGCCCTCATCACACAGGGCCTCCACTCCTGCTGCTGGGGCCTCCTGAGCCAGCTCCTGGACATTGGGATCCCCTCAAGGATAAGGTCACTAAAGGCCTCCTTGCCACTGTGGAAATGCTGATCAAAATCAGTGCTGAGCAGTGGAGCTGACAAATCCCCCTCGCAGACATTCTCACTGCACTGTGTACATGTCTGCCCAGGAGTGGGGAACACAGGGGCTGGACACAGGTCCTCCTTCCTCTGACCCCGTGTATTCCTTTATGTAAAATGGGAGAAAGATACTTAGACCACAACAGCTTCTTAGGTCCCTTTAACTCCAAACTCCCTGACCTATGACCCTTTTTCCTGCATGAGGCCTGGAGTGTAAAAGGCTCCCCTCTGCTGTACCAATGTGGTTCTTTGCTTGCATAGAGGAACAAAGGAGTGATTCTGTTTTCATAAAAGAATTTATACACTTGACCTCCCTTAATTCGTGCATGTCACTGGGCAGTTGTTTATTGGGCACTGATGGGATGCCAGGCCCTGTTCCAGGCAGGATTGTCTTAAGGCCATGTGTGCCAAAATCAACATTTTACAGGTCTTGACTAGATTTCTACACCCTCCCAGTGATGGGAAACCATTTCACCACTAATTTGAAAGGGGAGCTCTCTCTGCAGTCTGTGTTTGCCCACCTAGGACTTCAGGGGGTCCAGGGCTGCTTCCCTCATGCTGCTGTGCTCCAGGAGGCCCAGCCTCCCTCTAGGTGATTGGCAGAGAAGATTCCCTTGTGATGACCATGGTGAGGGGGCTCAGAGCACTGCAGCCTGGTGCTGAACCCGGTATTAGTTCAGAACTCAAAGCCTGTGCCATACCTCTTCTCAGGGTGGAGGAACAGAGGGCAGTGAGTAGTGTGGCCTCAGCCCACATACAAGACATGAAAATTCACAGGCATGACAGGGCCCCTGCTCTCACCCTCACTCCCAGATCCTGGCTTTCAGATATCCAGGCTGACTTTCCCTGCCACTAGTCACATGGCTCTGGACAGAGTGGGAGGAAGGTGGCAAGAGCCAATGGCACCCCTAGTAGGAAGTGCTGGCACC
>NW_026657205.1:0-5080 GCF_009828535.3 Hylobates moloch | reverse complement strand
TTTCTTTCTTTCTTTCTTTCTTTCTTTCTTTCTTTCTTTCTTTCTTTTTTTCGTTCTTTCTTTCTTTCTTTTTTTTGAGACAGAGTCTTGCTCTGTCGCCCAGGCTGGAGGGCAGTGGTGCGATCTCAGCTCACTGCAACCTCCCCCTCCTGGATTCAAGCGATTCTCCTGCCTTAGCCTCCTGAGTAGCTGGGACTACAGGTGCATGCCACCACGCCAGGCTAAGTTTTGTATTTTTAGTTGTGATGGGGTTTTATCATGCTGGCCAGGCTGGTCTTGAACTCCTGACCTCAGAAGATCCACCTGCCTCAGTCTCCCAAAGTGTTGGGATTACAGGGATTAGCCATCGCATCTGGCTGCCTAAACCTATGTCCTCCATGAGGGTATAAGATTTTCACCTGCAAATACCAGCATTGTTTGTTTCTTTTTAAAAGATACTTCAGTCAAGGAAAGGCAGAAAGCCAGGCATGGTGGCTCATGCCTGTAATCCCAGCGCTTTGGGAGGCCGGAGGCAGGAGGATTGTTTGAGCCCGGGAGTTCAAGACCAGTCTGGGCTACATAGCAAACCCTGCGTCAAATTAAAAATAAAAAATAAATAGGCTGGGCATGGTGGCTCACGCCTGTTATCCCAACACTTTGGGAGGCCAAGGTGGGCAGATTACCTCAGGTCAGGAATTTGAGACAAGCCTGGCCAACATGATAAAATCCCATCACTCCTCAAAATATAAAAATTAGCCTGGCGTAGTGGCACACATCTGTAGTCCCAGCTACTTGGGAGGCTGAGGCAGGAGAATCGCTTGAATCCGGAGGCAGAGGTTGCAGTGAGCCCGAGATCGTGCCACTGTACTCCAGCCTGGGTGACAGAGCAAGACACTGTCTTAAAAATAATAACAATAAAAATAAATAAAATTAATAATTAAAAAAATAAAGAAGGAACACCACAGGGGAGCAGGCCTGGTGTCTGAATGCCCTCTGTGGATGTGCATCCTTAACCTGTTCCTGATTAGATCATTTAAGGTGCAGCAATGCTCCTGCTCATATGACTTTTTTTTTTTTTTTTTTTTTTTGAGACGGAATCTTGCTCTGTCGCCCAGGTTGGAGTGCAATGGCGTGATCTTGGCTCACTGCAACCTCCGCCTCTTGGGTTCAAGCGATTCTTCTGCCTCAGCTTCCTGAGTAGCTGGGATTACAGGCGCGTGCCACTACGCCTGGTGAATTTTTTTTTTAATTTTTTTTTTTAGTAGAGATGGGGTTTCACCATATCGGTCAGGCTGGTCTCGAACTCCAGACCTCGTGATCCGCTCGCCTCGGCCTCCCAAAGTGCTAGGATTGCAGGCGTGAGCCACCGCGCCTGGCAACTCATATGACTTTTAAACACTTCTCTCTGGGGAGAGAGATTTTAGAGAATGGGAGTAAAGAGAAAGGCGTTGAGAATCCCAAGTACTTTCTCTATCTTAGAGCAGAAAAAATAAAGGGAAGAGTAAAAGCCCAAGGCCCAGAAACGGATTTGCTTCTTAAACGGCTGTTCTGTGTCCCTAAGGGCCTGAAGGTTAGTTTATGTGCAATGCTTTTTAAGGTATGGGTTGTTTTCTGGCATTGTAGCTACTACCTCCCTGGCCTGCTGGTTACTGACCAGAGGGAGGGAGAGGGTGTGATTGTTTGGAAAGAGTTTAAACAGTGACAAGAATTGAATTTTATTTATTTGTTATTCATTGCACAATCCAATAACAGCGATGGCAATGAAAACGAAAGTTAATCTACAATCCTATCACCCTATTAAGTCACTTGTTTCTATTTTCCCTTTTATTCCCTCATGCATTAAACATTATGCAAAGCACTCCGCTAGTCTTGGTTAAAGTGCAGCTTGTATACATTCTGAATAAAAATTTGCATTTTGCTTTTCTTTTCCTTTTTGTGTTTCTGAGGCTGCAAAATACATCTTCACAAGAGTGGCTTTAATAGTTACCTAACATTCCATCCTTCACGTACATTTTAAGGCACTGCTGCAGTGCAAGTATCCAACATTTAAACGTCAACGCCAACAGATTTGACCTAGCACTGCAGGGACTGGAGGTTGGTCAAGGTCAGGCGGAGGCTGCCAGCTACCAGGGTGGAGGAAGGCGCCGAGGTAGAGGCCAGTGCGCCCATCGCGCGGCTCCTCGGGGCACCTGCTGCCTTGGCGCCTTTTCACTTCGCCTTCGCCTCGCCCGCAGCGCCCTCCGCAGAGGGCCCCGCCCGGTGCGCGCGCATCCCCGCCCCCCGGGCGATCTGTCAGAGCAACTCGCGGAGCGTACGTGCCTCAGGAAGTGACGCACAGCCCCCCAGGGACCGGGGGCGGGGCCAGGCTATAAACCGCCGGTTCGGGGCCGCCATCCCCTCAGAGCGTCGAGATATCGGGTGGCGGCTCGGGACGGAGGACGCGCTAGTGTGAGTGACTGCGGGCTTCTAGAAGTACGCCGACCCTCGTGTCCTCCCTTCATCCTGCGGGGCTGGCTGGAGCGGCCGTTCCGGTGGTGCTGTCCAGCAGCCATAGGGGGCCGCACGGGGAGCGGGAAAGCGGTCGCGGCCCCAGGCGGGGCGGCCGGGATGGAGCGGGGCCGCGAGCCTGTGGGGAAGGGGCTGTGGCGGCGCCTCGAGCGGCTGCAGGTGCACGGGGTCGGGCGGCTGTGCGCAGAGGCGTCCCTGCGCCTCTCGTCCCTTCGCCTCTCGTCCCCCTTCCCTTCTCTCTGCCTTCTTGCCCGCCTCCTCGGTCACAGAGCGACGAATGACTTCTCTTATTACTCCGAGGACGAGACCAGGTGTACCCCACTGTCGCTCTCAGCCCCGCGGACTTCGGGTCCTCGCCCTTGAAGGCTGCAGGCCCTAGTGCGCCGGCTCCGGGCTGCGGGTCCGGGAGCGCGGGCGCAGCCAAGGTGCAGCTGCGCGGCGTGCGGCGCCGGGGGAACACGTGGCTGCTCCAGGAAGTCGCCCCAGGGAACGGCCGGGATTCGTGGGTGACCTTGGGCTCCTAAACCTTCGGTTCCCCGGGCTCCGGGCGGGCCCCGCTCTCACTGCGGAAAGGGACAAAGCTGTCCCCGATTCGGTTACTAGCGTGTTACAGGCATTAATTAGATACGGGTTTCTGTAAACTTACCCTGCGGCTCTGGTACAACCTGATCTTGCCATGCTCTGCCTGTTCGCCTTGCGTGTGGATTCTGTTTTCTCAAGGCAGAATCCGACTGAACGCCGCAGGTGTTCACATTGAGAATATTGCTAGCAGTTCTCACGACAAGACGGGAGCCATAGGAGTGACTTATTTGTGAAAGATACTTGAAGATAGATTAGTGGTGTGGTGAGAGGGCTGTGCTGGATTGATGGGCGCCGGAGAGGCCCATTGTGTCATATTCTGGACAGTTCTTTAAGGTTGGGAGAGTGGGTAAGAAAATATATTCTGATTCGGCTCTTTTCGGATAATGCTTTCCCTCTGCTCACTGCTTGTAGAGACCAGGGGACTGGGTTCTGCAGCTTTTTCCATTTTCTTCCCCATTGATAAGAGGATTAAAGTAGGAAACTGTATTTGGCTACCCCATACTTACATGCTAAGCTTACTGTGAAAATTAAGGCTGGGCTCTCTAGAGTACTTGTGGACCCTGCTGGTTCCCCCCGCCCCCCGGCCCTGAATTTTGGGTTGCAATATGCTTCTCAAGAAAATCCAGAGTTAAGATAACTTTTGTCATCGATATTGCAAGGTTAAATATAGCATAGCATCCTTCAATTTCCTTTGGATGTTCTTATCAAGTAATGGTGGCTGTAAACCTAGCCTGTGTTGAAGATTGTTGGATAGACAGCAGTTTGGCTAACTCTGCCCTAAGGCGAGGCAGTTACTTGCCTCTGATAATGTATTTAAATGTCATGGAGCAAGGTTACCAGCTAAACCTGAGTCGTCGGATCACAATGCTAGTTAAAAATGACCCTCGGCTGGGCGCAGTGGCTCCCGCCTGTAATCCCAGCACTTTGGGAGGCCAAGGCAGGCGGATCACCAAAGGTCAGGAGTTCGAGACCAGTCTGACTAACATGGTGAAACCCTGTCTCTACCAAAAACACAAAAATTAGCCAGGCATGGTGGCTCACGTCTGTAATCCCAGCACTTTGGGAGGCCGAGGCAGGTGGATCACTTAAGGTGAGGAGTTCGAGACCAGCCTGGCCAACATGGTGAAACCCTGTCTCTATGAAAAATACAAAAATTAGCTGGGCGTTGTGGTGCACACCTGTAATCCCAGCCACTCAGGAGGCTGAGGCTCGAGAGTCGCTTTAACCTGGGAGGCAGAGGTTGTAGTGAGCTGAGATCGTGCTACTGAACTCCAGCCTGGGCAACAGAGCGAGATGCCATCACAAAAACAGCAACAAAAAAACTCCCTATTAAACCAGAAGAGTGACGGGGACGGGAAAAGATTCCTGGTCCAATGTTTTCATTATATTTTTCATGTCATTTGGAATCTCATGCATCAGGCATGCCCCAGTACTCTTCAATATTTTTACTAATTATCAGGTAGTTCAATACCAGTTATTACAGGATAGGGAGGTCAGTCAGAGAAGGCTTCATAGAGATGAAGCCTTGAGCTGAGCCTGGAAGAAATGAGGAGGACCTCAAGGAACAGAGAAGAATGTTGGTGGGTAAAAACATGGGCTGGATTCTGTCTGATTTTGGAGACAATAGAGGGTAGTGAAGTTGTTAGGCAGTGAATGTGTTCCATTTCGTGGTTCAAAATGTGGGGCTACGTTTTGCCTACCTGAACTTCATTATTAATGTGAGAAATTGAATTGTTTTCGGTCACCATTGAGAACACCAAAGATACACAGGTAGCTTAGATTATTATTTATTTATTTATTTATTTTTGACAGAGTTTCACGCTTGTTGCCCAGGCCAGAGTGCAATGGTGCAATCTCGGCTCTCCGCAACCTCCACCTCCCCCAGGGTCAAGTGATTCTCCTGCCTCAGCCTCCCCGTAGCTGGGATTACAGGCATGCACCACCATGCCCGGCTAATTTTGTATTTTTTTTAGTAGAGATGGGGTTTCTCCATGTTGGTCGGGCTAGTCTC
>NW_026657204.1:0-5080 GCF_009828535.3 Hylobates moloch | reverse complement strand
GATCCTTTCTGTAGGCTAATTCCTCTTGCCCAACGGCATATGGAGTGTCCTTATTGCTAAAAAGGATTCTGTCTCCTTCAAAGAAGTTTTATTTTTGGTCCAGAGTACTTGTTTTCCCGATGTGTCCAGCCAGCTCCGCAGCAGCTTTTCGAAATGCACTATGCCTGATTGCTGATCGTGTTTTAACTTTTTCTTTTCCTGTTTTTATTTTGGTATTAAGTCGTTGCCTTTATTTGTAAAGCTGTTATAAATATATATTATATAAATATATTAAAAAAGGAAAATGTTTCAGATGTTTATTTGTATAATTACTTGATTCACACAGTGAGAAAAAATGAATGTATTCCTGTTTTTGAAGAGAAGAATAATTTTTTTCTCTAGGGAGAGGTACAGTGTTTATATTTTGGAGCCTTCCTGAAGGTGTAAAATTGTAAATATTTTTATCTATGAGTAAATGTTAAGTAGTTGTTTTAAAATAATAAAATAATTCTTTTCCTGTGGAAGAGAAAGATGGTCTCCTGAATTTTTTTAAATAGCTCAATTGGCGTGATATGGCTGACTCCCATGTCCTTCTTTCTTGGCTGAAGCAAACCAGTTAATCTCAGTGTAATTTCATTCAGCTTTTCATGTGCTTTGCATTCAATCAGAATAAGCTTAGTCATCTTGGCAGGTAAATATTAGTTTAATTTTTTTTTAACCCTTGCCAGGGGTTCATGATCATCCTCTACCTCCTTCCAGAGTTAAGTAAAAAGCATATTTTCCCCTGCCTGCTTTCATCGTGGTCCTTGGAACTTGCCAGAAAACCAAGATATGACACCATGGGCCACAGTGTCTGGGGAGCCTCCTGGAGGGAGAGGCACACTGAGAAAAGATTTACTGGATTATTATGCAATACTAATTGATGCTGGGATAGCACCTCTTTGCCAAAGCAGTCTAGCTTTTTCAAATCTAGCAAGGTCTAATGGATTTGCCATATCCTGTCTTATTCCTGCTGGAGGCAACATCCCATAATTATTTTCTACATCCTTCCTGGACTTCCTCTCCGGTGTGTTTGTGCGTGAATGAATATTGGGTGTTCCTTCAACAAGTGCTCCTATTTAAAAAAAAAAAAAAATTCCATGGGAAAGGTGGGAAATGACCCAGTCGTGTATTTTTGCCTCTCTCCTTTGCCTTGATTTGCAACATTCCTGTGGGATACTCCCTCTCAGAGGTGTCCTGATGTTTCCTGATGGCCAGCACCTGACTCAACAGGCTCCGGCTCCCAAAGCATCCCAATCTGCCAGAACCCCCTGGTTGTCTGGAGCACAGCAGGGAAGCTGCCCCTAGGGATTTCTCAGCCAGGCAGAGGCTCCACCTGACCATGAAGACTGTTCGCTTCACATGTCACCTTCCCTGTCTCCTGATGGGCTAGCAGGTGAAAGAACATTTTCTGCTTGTGCTAGATGCATACGGAATGCACGTAACTGTCCCCAGGCCACAGGCTGTTGTGCAAGGAGCCGGGACCAGGAGTTGGAAGCCTGGCATCAATAGCTGGTGGTCTATCACCTCCCTCTCCACGCCTGCTTTTGACTAGATAAAATAAGAATTCCGAGCCCTTCTCACAAGTCCCAGAGCAGGCAGATGGCAAATTCTGTAAGCCACTCTTTCTCCCAGCTCAACGCCTGGGCTTCCAGGTCTCATGCCTGTGAAACACCTCATTTGCTCCATGAGTTGCCAGACCTCTCTAGCTAGACTATTTTGGAAAAAACCCAACAAATCAAACTTACCCTGGTGATATAGCCGGGGGTTGAAATCAAGACCAAACTCTTTTCGCATAACCCTCTCCTTTTCCTAGGCCACTGCAGGAGGAGTAGCTATGGGGAAAGGAGGAAGTGGTTGGAGCAACCTGAACTAAAAAAAAGATTTGAGGGTTCCACACACAGTCAACCCAGAATCCCCCTATGGGAACCTGCCCCTGTCAAACAGCCCCTAAAGTTGCAGCTGTCCCTCCACTTCATTTTTTGCTTACAGTTCGCCCTTAACCTTTCTTCTAGCCCAGTTTTAGCGGCATCCAAGTGCGCTCAGAGGGAGGTGCCGGGGAGGGGCGTGCACCCCAGCCTAATGCCTGCTGCGGACAAAGAGGACTTCTGTTTAAAAAGCGGGGTGTGTGAGTGTCAGGGGGCGAAGCGCTGGCTCCAGGGCCAAGGAGAGGTGGCAGGAGGCAGGGGAGCGGAGGCTGGGGATCTGGCCGCCTTCAGACAGGGCGTGATCCGCCGGGCCTGCCGGGATGGTCTCACCCAGCGCTGACCTGCCTCGCCTGTTGACACAACGTCACGTTTCCGACTGCAGCCCTTTCATGTGCGGCCCGCGGCTAAAAGCGGCTGCCGGTTCCTGGAAGCAGACGTGCCTGGCACCGCGTCAGCAGAAACCTGATCCCCGGGGAAGCTTGGCAAGGCCTCGGGATCGCTCGGCCCCCAGAAATAGGGCCTGGCAGCGGGCGCGGGACGCCCCCCTCCCTCGCGCCCAGCAGGAGGGAATTCGAGCGCTCCCGGTCAGCGGTGGGAGGGAGGGCTGGGTGGGGTAGGGAGCTGGATTCAGGCAGAGCACGAGGACCAGGGCTTAATTAACTAGAAGCTAGAAGCTTCCCACGGGTCATCGCTCACTAATGCACGTCAAACAACCTAGAACTATCATTATGGGTACTATTACAATTCACATTTTGTAGATAAATAAAAGCAGGCTCAGAGAGGAGAGGTAACTAGCTCAAGGTCACACAGCTTCTGAGGGGGCTAAACCTTTTGTAGGATGGTGGATCTGTTGGTTTGTGGGTCTCTTAATTGGATCCAAGGAGAAGGCTTTCACAGAGCCGAGTTGTTAATGACTATAATAATACAAATATGGATATTTATTACTAATAATAATTACAGCAAATGTGTTTGTGGCATTTACTATTTGCCAGGCACTCTGCAAAGTGCTCTGCATACAATAACTTAATTATCACAGCAAGTCCATGAAGTAGGTAAATTAATATACAGTTAATGAACTGTAGGCACAGAGAGGTTAAGTAATTTGCTCAAAGTCACACAGCTCCAGTGATGAATTGTAATTTAAACCTAGGAAATTTGGCTGCAAAGCTTATGTGCTTAACTATAAAACCACACTGCCCTTCTAGTTAAGTTAATAATAGTAAAAGTAGTAATAATTGCAATTATTACTATCTTGTTTTGAGTACTTTCTTTGTGCCAGGTATTAACCACCTCATGTGAATCGCCTCTACTTATAGCAACTGTGAAGGGTAGATATTAATAT
The DNA here is from genome assembly GCF_009828535.3 of Hylobates moloch. Classification (NCBI taxonomy): domain Eukaryota; kingdom Metazoa; phylum Chordata; class Mammalia; order Primates; family Hylobatidae; genus Hylobates; species Hylobates moloch. The sequence goes on along the minus strand of NW_026657204.1, from coordinate 1,792 downwards.
GCCCCTTTTTTAAGTAAAAAAAAAAATTTAAACATGCTCATTTTACAGATGAGAAAACTGGAGTTCTAAGAGGGGAAATGCCTTATCTGAGGTGACACAACACGTAAGGGACAAAGCCATCCCTTTCTCTGGTATGGAACTGCTTCTACGCTGAGCTCCTGTGATGTTGGGCTTTGATACAAATTATCTCATTTAATCCTCCAAATAGCCCTGCGGAATAGGTACTATGATGCTCAGCCTGTGGATGAGATAACCAACCTCAGAACAAAGTTATTTGCCCAAGTCTTTATTTGTTCCTCACCAATGTCCCCACACACCATCCCACAGCGAAGAATGGGCCCATCCTCTGGTTAGAGAAACTAACCCAGCATGACTATCACGGAATATGGGGGGGTGGGGGGGGGCACCCTATAGGTTGACTGTGCTAAGAACCAGAATCTGGGCTTGAAGAAACTATATCAAGTTATTGTGGGCCAGGCACGGTGGCTCATGCCTGTAATCCCAGCACTTTGGGAGGCCTAGGTGGGAGGATCACTTGAGGCTGGGAGTTTGAGACCAGCCTGGGCAACATGGTGAAATCCCATCTCTACAAAAAATACAAAAATTAGCCAGGCATAGTGGTCCATTCCTGTAGTCCCAGCTACTTGGGAGGCTGAGGTGGGAGGATCACTTGAGCCCAGGAGGCAGAGTTGCAGTGAGCATGATTGCGCCACTGCACTCTAGCCAAGTGACAGAGAGAGACATTGTTTAAAAAAAAAAAAAAAGTATTCTGTGGGGAAGGGGAGAGATTCCTTTTCTTATGTGTCTCCTAAGGTTAGAAAAGGTGTCGGCCTAGGGGACTAGCGAGGTATGAACCACCTGGGGCAGGGCAGTTCTGCTGGAGGGAGGGAGAGAAGGAGGGAGGCAGAGACTGAGTTCCAAGCTCTCTCTCTGGAAGGGAGCCTCTGCATGCTCAGAGACCAGGCCACCGCAGCTCCTGTCCCTCTCAGATTTCTTTGGCCCACCCAACACCCTGGCCTGTCTCTCCCCTTTGGCCACTACCCCAGTACTTGGCTGGTGAGGGGTATATAAGAGGCTGCCTCGCTTTGTGGAACGGGGCCAGGATCTCAGGTTAGAGAGGAGACAGCATGTGTTGAGTTCCCACATGGTTTCATATGAAGACTGTGTGTTAACGGGATCGGCGTGTTCTCCTGAGACCCAGCATTCCCTGAGGTGTCTGCCACGTGGCATGGAGGGAGGGAAGGCTCCAGGTTTCTCATCCTTCATCAGCAGGAACAGCTTCCTTTTCCTTACCACTGCAATCGTTTGTTTGAACAACAGTTTTATTGCTGAAAAGACATCGCAAACAAGTTTTGAAGGCCACAAATGACGGCCCCTTCCTCAAGCACTGCCTTCACCTCACTGGCCTCTTTCCCTAGGATCCAGAGGGAGGCTGAGGCCATTCAAAGCCACCCCAACACACACCCCACCCAGCACCACCCCCTGTTTATCCCCAGCCATCTGTTTGGCCTGACAACCACAGCAGAACACGAGCTGGGTGAAGCCTCTCCCATTGGCCATGGAAGCCACTGACATGCTCGTCTCGCGGCTGGGCCATCCAGTCTTGTGATGTGGCTGGATTTGGGCCTAGAAGGTTTCTTCCACTATAGATGGGGCCCTCCCTTCCCTGGGGATTCTCAGCAAAGACGTGGAGGTGGGACATGAGGGTGTCACAAGGCTGCTGGGTAGGAGGGCCAGCCTCAGACTGGGACCAAAGGAAGTAGGGCAGCCAGCCTCTGCTCACCCTAAGTCC
>NW_026657203.1:0-5080 GCF_009828535.3 Hylobates moloch | reverse complement strand
ACCTCTCGGAGGCCCTTATGTCCCTGCAGGCAGGGGCCGTGGAGGCCCCTTTGTGGGTGTTTCAGGGCAGCCTTGCACCTGGGTCCCACTGCTTGGTGTTTCTTGATGGGGACAGGGGAGCTGTTCTTAGGCCAGGCTGCATAACGTGGCCCCCCGACCTTCACTGTGGAGTCACTGAGGTTGGAGAGGTGGGACAGGGGAGAGTGGGCGGGGGGCTTGTGCCCAGGGCTGCTGCTCCCCGGACCCCTGCAGAGAAGCCCCTGCACTGTCCGCCTGCCTCAGGGGCCTGGGCCGGTGCTCCTCGAGGAGGGCCTGGGTGCAGAAATGCTTGCACAGACCTTCTGCCACTGTGAACTGCTCAGGCCCCCATCCTGGCTGCCACCCCTTTTGAAGGGGGCAGGCCAGCCTGGAGCTGGCTGGAGGCCGTGGCTCCTGGGTTCCTCTGTGTTGGGTTTTTCGCAATGTCAGGCAGTACTTCCAAAGCAGAAACTCAGGACAAACACCAAGGGCTCCACAGTATCCTGCAGGAGCTTGGGAAACAGCGAGTCTTTGAGGGGTGGAGGCCCAGCCTGCCCTCGGAAGTAGCCACTGAGACAGTGGGCCTCCTCTACCAGCCACTGGCAGGGACACAGGAAGCACCCTCCATCTTTAGAGCTGCAGCGAGGTGGGGGCACTAGTCATAGACCCAGACAGTGGTGGGCAGCCCATCTGTGCTGCCCGGGCCGTCTTGTCAGGCCCCGGGATCTTCAGGTGCCTGTCAGGATTGACATTGCTGGTCTCATCAAAGGGGTTGCCCGGCCTTCCGGAGGGAGGGCCCAGGGATGGGTCTCTGGGGAGTTCCTGCAGCTCTCACCTCTGTCCTTTGAAAGCCATGGGAGATGGCCAGGCCTGGGGCCACCAGGGGCGACTGGGGGGAGCTGAGACTGAGAGGGCTGTGAAGGTTTTGCCTGCCCTGGGTGGGGCTGCAGGGGTGACTAGGGGGAGCTGGGACTGAGACGGCTGCGAAGGTTTTGCCTGCCCTGGGCAGGGCTGTGCCTTCAGTCCCAGGGCTCTGGACACCCCAGGCTTGTCCGTGGGAAGGTGATGGGAAGGGCTGTCCTGGGGCTACTGGAAGTTAAGACAGAAACTGACGTGGAGAGAGCCTCCGGGCCTCCAACTTCCAGAGTCAGCTCCTGCAGCCGCTCCCAGGCCACGCGCCTGGCCCAGCGCCTTCCCGCTCACTCCTGGCTGCCCCTCCAGGCCTGGACTTGAGCTTCAGAGAGGGGCAGGATTCCAGGGGTATGGAGCCAAGCGTTCCCTGGACAAAACGGAGTTGCCTCTGGCCAACTGGGATGCGATTCCAAAAAAACATCCTGCTCTCCTGGCCATCCTGGCTGGACTGCCCACATGGCCTCCTACAGACTGGGGGTGGGGAGGGAAGGTGTCAGCAAGGACCTTTCCTGCCAAGACCAGAAGAGGCCAAGTGGGCAGAGAGAGCACTTCTGTCCTGGAATCAAGAATTGAGGCCAAGGCTGACAGCCAGCTCAGCCCAAGGTCACATCAAGGTGAAGGAGGGGAACTGCTGTGTGCTCATTTTCAAAATGGGAATAAAAACTAAGTCTTTTTTACTAAATCTCAGTAAAATAATTATTCACAATAACAAGCCCATGACACATTGACATAAATAACATTTTTAAAGAAAGAACTATATTCTCCCAAGTACAAAATAAATAGCATTGTTTTACATTTTTGCAAATTTCTCTAATGTTTGAACTTGCAAGAGAGCAGCTGGATTCTCGTACCTGTGTTTGCATTAGACTGATGAGAAAATGAGAGCCAGAAGGACAAATGACAGCTTAGTATTATTCATATGCACGTGATGGTTTGGACACCATGGATCCCCTGAAAGGGTCTCGGGATGCCTCAAGGGTCCCCAGGCTACACTTTGAGAACTGATGATGTAAGATATTTGATTAACACCAAAGAAGGTGGGAAAGAAGAAGAAGAAAAATCAGAAGAACAAAAATATGTATGATACAGATAGGAAACAAGTAGCAAAATGACACACTGAAATTCAACTATTTTGATATTTACAATAAACGTAAATGGACTAAACCCTGCTGCCCTGCCAGCCCTTTGGGGAAGGGAAGTACCTCTAACAGTGGAATGTCAGGCACCCTGGCATGTGGCTGGAGAAAACATCTTGAAGAAAAGATGCTTTTCCCTGCTGTTTTTTACCTCAAATATATTTTGAGCCCTTATATGCTGGGCCCTGTATAGGCCTTGGGGAGCTAAAGATGATTCAAACATGGTCTCCACTCAAGGACTCATGGTCTAGGGGATTATAAGCTGGGCTCAAAGACTGTCTTCCTTCCAAGCACTCGTGATATTTGTTCAACATATTCCCCATGCATCTCGCTTAGTCTCTTTGCAACCACACTGAGAGCTGGACTTCTGGGTGTGTATCCCGTCTCAGACAGTGCACAGGTGTGAAAACAGGCTTACCTGGATCATCAACCAGCATTCGATGAGGGTCTAACTCAGTAGAGGTGGGTCACAGGGTTTGTCTAGAGCATCTCACATGCTCTATTTTATAGATGAAAAAACTGAGGCCCAGGGATCGGGGTGAGAGACCCAAAAGGGGAGGCTGAACGGAGGCAGCGAGCTCAGGCCTTCTCGGCTTGAGGACACCGCCTGTCTCACATGTGAGTCCTCAGGATGCTGTTTTGGAAGTGTCTCGTCAATCAGAACACCAGGTTGTTGCAAGACCGTGCCTTGGGGGGGCGTAACACTTCTGAGTCAGTGTCTAACCCTAACCTGGCCGAGAGGCTCAGCTCACTCACCTCCTAGGTTTGTGGCTGAGTTCAGCGGCTGGGCCTGTTTCCTCATCTGTAGAATGGGCATAGGCAGCCTGCCAGACGACTGCTGGGAGGATCTTGGGAGCAGGGGAGGGTCCAGGATGGGGACTGGGCCTGCTGGGCGAGGTTGGGCTCCGAGGCTGGCCTGCACCTGGTAGACAGGTAAGGGCTGAAGCCCAGGGGATGCTGGGTGAGGACTTTATGGGTTCTCACAAAATGACCTTTGCAGCCTGGGTTGTGGTTCAGTCCTTGGAGCCAGTCTGAGGCCCGCATCACTCCAGGGTTCTATTTCAGCAGTGGCCGCTGGTTGCTTCTGAGACCAGAGGCACCTGCCCAGCTCAGGGGCTTCCTGTTGATTTCAGTTTGGCTCAGGGGCCCGGGGAGCAAACCCCAGGGGCTCTGACTTGCCACAAAGACAGCTGAGCAAGCCAGGAGCTGGGCGGCAATGGGGAGCCCACAGGCCCCACGGGACCCCACTCCTCCCTCTTCCCGCCCCCCCGGGCACCACCCAGGGCCTTGTACCCTCAGAACAACCCATTCTGCAGTTTCCCAGAAACCTGGAGATGGCCTCGGCGGTCCGGTCCCCCGGAGTGACCTGCCACTGCGTTGGGCACCACACCATGGTGTAAGGCGGCCCCAGTGGGGAATCTGGCTTGGCGCCCAGCCGGGCCATCTCAGTGCTTAAGATCAGCATCTTCCCAGTAGTCAACCTAAATTAGGACTTTTCATCAGCTACCTTCTTCCAACCAAAATGATTTTTTTGGAGACAGGGTCTGGATCTGTCACCCAGGCTGGAGTGCAGTGGTGTGATCTTGGTTCACTGCAGCCTCAACCTCTTGGGCTTGAGTGATCTTCCCACCTCAGCCTCCCGAGTAGCTGGGACTACAGGTGCACAACACCACGCCCAGCTAATTTTTCTATTTTTTAGAGAGGTGGGGTCTCACAATATTGTCCTGGCCTTAAAATGATTTTGGCCATCATTTTCCTTTTCCCTTTAGTGCTCACTCCCCTCTGGGGCCAGGCCTCAGTTCTAATATCCTTTACACTTTTTTTTTTTTAAAAATAAAACATCACATGAGAAAGAGGGCAAGAACTCTCAGGCAGGCTTGGGTTTTGAAGTGCTGAGCTTCGAGGGGGTTAGGGTGACCCCGTGGGGGCTTTGCCAGAATGCAGGGGTGGACGGGGGTGTCTTTGCCAAGTGGCCACTGCAAGGTCCCCTGGGGAGGCTGTTGGTTTCCCCTGGGCAGGTTCCGGGTCTCTGCCTCCACGCTGAGAGCGCAGGAGCAGGTGAGGCCCAGCCCCGTGGTGGGCAGGCTTCTCCCTGTGCCCCTCTCAGCCTCCAGGGCCCCAGTGCCTCCTCTCCCTTTCTGCTTCTGTGCGAACGTCTGGGGTCTGCTCCTGGGCAGCCTGGGGGCCCCGCTGAGCGTCTGGGAATGTTTTGCTGCCTCTCTGGCGTCCCTGACGTATGTCTCCTTGTGAAATTTGGGGTGTGGCCCGGGGTCGGCGTGCAGTTCCCTCACCGATTTCTGCTCTGTCTTCTCTCCCCTGCTTGGTGCCCCTCGAGAGCAGACCCATCCTGTGGGACCCACCTCTGTGTCCCCAACACCAGCATGAGGAGTTTCCGGAAGGCGCCAGGTCTTCCCAGCTCCCGGCGGCTCTGCGGCTCCTTGGCTAGCAACGGCGTCGCTGCGATCTCCACCCAGCGTTCGCCCCGCGCGCCTGTGTCCCAAGCTCCCGTGTGTGAGGACATGTGTCATGCCGGGTCAGGGTCTCTCTGATGACCTCATCTTAATCACCTCTGTGAAGGCTTTGTCTCCAGGTAAGAACAGATTCTGCAGCGCTGGCACCAGAACCCAGGGCCTCTTTTTGGGGGACACAATTCACCCCTCACAGCCAGCTGCTGCCTCTCTCTGACCCCCACTCCCCTCCTCCCACAATTGCCCAAGGTCTCATCCCATCCCACCCACAGGGCCCCGCTTCCCTAGAGGGCACCGCAGGCCGCTGTCCCCGCGAACTGGCCACGTGACCCAGGGTGAGCCGCACAACCTCTCCATGCCTTGGTTTCCCTTCTGTGAAGTGAGAACGAAAACAGATGCCAGTGCCGGGTTATATAACATGAGGACTCAGGACGGGGCAGGCGCCAGGAATCCAGAGCCTTTAGAGCATGAGGCCTGTTCCGGGGAGAGGAGACCCCCTTTACCCAGCATGAGGCCTGTTCCGGGGGAGAGGAGACCCCCTTACCC
>NW_026657202.1:0-5081 GCF_009828535.3 Hylobates moloch | reverse complement strand
ACCACTGGCAGTGGGGTGGGGGTGGAACAGCCACATAATAGAACACGAGTCGGCAATGAAACCAGCTCCTGCGACGCGCAGTCACGTGGCTGCATCTCACACCCAGGAAGCACCTGTCGGGAGGCGCTGTCCCTCCCAGGATCCTGCAAGCTTGAGGTGGGCACCTGGGAGGAAGGGTGTCCTTCGTGCTGTGGCTCACTGCAGCCCTTCTCCCAGGGGCCCCGGGCATAAGGCTCCATCCCCATGGTGCCTCGGCGTCCCAGGCGACTCAGGGTCCTTCTCTCGCCTGCTCCACCTCCAAACCGTCCTCCCACTCTGTGTCCCGCGGGCTGCCTGGCAGGAGAGCTGCAGAATGGCCCACGAGGAACTGAGGACACACACCGTCCTCCCTGTGCAGAATAAGGGCAGAGTCTCCCTCTTCTCTTCTAAGTCTTTCTCTCTCCTTTTCAAATGTATGTAAATCTATTCTCTAGCTAAGGAAGCCTCTGCCCAGGCTCACAACTCAGAAATGTTTCCTTGGGAGGTTAGTGCCTCAGAGCAGCGGGCCTCACTCGCCAAACTGCAAACCCCACAGAAGGCACAGGGCGCAGTGTCCACTTGGCTGTAAGGAGTGAGGTTTCTGTCTCTGCGATGTCTTCAGTGGGCTGCCCCCACCGCACCTCGCATTCTGGCTTACGCTTACTCGGTACTAGAATTGCTTGTTCTCTTCCACCTTTCTGGAGAAGTTTTCTGGGTTGGAAAATACGTTGTGTCAGATTCTATTTCCCCAGCAGAGCCCTGCCAGGAGATGACAGCCGGGAGGAGAGCAGGCTCAAGGGCCTCTCCTGGGCCCCGGGAGCCGCTTGCTCCAGCCGGGGTACTGCGCCCATCCTAGCAGCGTGCGGGCCACCCAGTGCTAAACTCCCCTCCACTCCCAGGTTTGTGTCTCCCTCAGCCAGAGTCTGACCCGCCCTGGGCAGAAGCATCTGCCTTGTCAGAGCCAGTTGCCGTGTGCGCTGCGTTTGCTCCTGGTGGTCAAGGCCACACCAGGTGTCAGGAGTTCCTAGGCCCTGCAGCAGATGAACCTCTTCCCCTCGCTGCCGCACACGCTCTGCAAGACAAGACCTCACTGAGTCCCCTCTGGACCCACTGGGCTCAAAAGCCACGCCCAGGGGCTGACCACGGGATCCCAGGGACAAGGACTTCGCCCTGTGTCTTGTAACTGAGGACACAAACTTTTCTTTCTCTCTCCAAATGCTGTTTGCACAGTGCATGGCGGGCCAGCAATGCGGCCTGGGTTAGCTCTGCCCCGTGTGGGACAGACAGGCCAAGCACAGCCTCCAGGATGCCTGGTCACCCTGCTGGAGCTCCAGGTGACACCCAGCCTCGTCTCCCCAGCCACGCTGGCCACGCCTGGACACGCATCAGAACCTCCCCATCAGGGACCCCCAGGAGTACCTTCCCTGCGGGTCCCCTTATTTCCCTAGCCTTTGTGCGGTCGTCAGGGACTGTACCTGATGGTTATGGAGGAGTGTTTCACCGGGCAGAGGCAGAGAGGAGAGGAATCTGCAGAGACAGAAGGGGCCACCCCACAGCCCAGCCTCGGCAGCCGGCAGTGGGAGATGGGCTCACGTGTACTTATATCTGGAATGAGCGGCTGGGGCTGGATGCCCATGGGCCGGGCGTGGAGGGAACTGGTGCAGAGGTCGGGGAAAGGCTGGCGTGGGAGACACAGCACTGCATTGGCTGGAAGTGGCCCCCAGAGGCCAGGCTGGTTGCTGGTCTCCAAAGCCAGGAGGACTAGGCCTGGGAGCCCCACCCCATGTCCAGTTGCAGTGAGGGCTGCCTCCCTCCCCCGCCAGCTGGGCCTGAGTCACCTCTGCGGCTGCTCTGTTCCCAGGCCCCACTGACCCTCCAGAGCCTGGAGGGCCGCCAACTGCATCCAACCTCCCTTCTCCAACCTCCAGCTCCTCTCCTCAGCACCTTCTGCTCTCTCTCACCCCACAGGTCTGAGTCTGAACCCCGAGGACCCGTGAGGTGGCCGGGAGGATGGGGCTGGGTGGAGGGGGTCGGACTCTCACTCCTCTGTTTAATTCTGTGTGAACTTCCCACAATGGGCTGGAAACGCATCTGAGCCCATGCTGACTTCTGGTCAGCCCTCGGCCTGAGGGTCCTTTGCTGCCAGAAGGAGGTGTGCCACGGCCAACCCCGCCAGGCTGTCCCCCTCACCAGGCGACCCAGCAGGAGCACCTCCCTGGCAGCAGCTCACGCACCACCTCTCATACATGCCAATACTGCAGCCTCGCATCTCAGAGGGGCCGAGGGCACACCACCACCCGCCCCGCCGCTGACCCAGAGGCCCCAGGAGTGGCCCAGACAGAGAGGACGTGAGCCGAGTCCTGTGCAGCCTCCTTGCCACAGATACCCTTCCTTCAGTGATTCTTTTTGTTGTTGTTGTTGTTTTTGTTTTGTTTTTCTTGAGACGGAGTTTTGCTCTTGTCACCCAGGCTGGAGTGCAATGGCACGATCTCGGCTCACTGCAACCTCTGCCTCCTGGGTTCAAGTGATCCTCCTGCCTCAGCCTCCCGAGTAGCTGGGACTACAGGTGCCCGCCACCATGCACGGCTAATTTTATATTTTTTTAGTAGAAATGGGGTTTTGCCATGTTGGCCAGACTGGTCTCGAACTCCTGACCTCGTGACCCACCCGCCTTGGCCTTCCAAAGTGCTGGGATTACAGGTGTGAGCCACCGCACCCAGCCCTTTCAGTTTTTCTTCTGTAGCCAAGCCGCTGGCGCCGGGAAAACCAAGGTGCCTGGAACCCTGATTTCTGACGTGAGGAATAAAACTCCTGATGTCATAGGAAGACACAGGCTCATGAGTGCCAACACCGCCTGGTTTACAGAGGAATGCGGTGAGGAATGTCACGTTCCCACACCCCCTTGGGCTTTGAACTCAGAATCTGTGAAAATCACCCAAAGGCCATTCAAGATAAAAGGAACTGAAAAAGCCACCCGCTCCCAGTCCCTGTCACATCAAAGCACAGATGGGAATTAGATTCAAGGCCAGCAGACGGTGGGAGGTCCTCCTCTCTCCACCCGCGCTCAGAGGCACTTTGTGGGTCCAGTGACAACGGGCTGGTCCCACTGTAGCCCCTGACAGCCACACCTGGAGTCAGATGCACAAGTCAGAGCTGCCTTCGGCTCCTGCCATCAGCCCCTCAGGGCCCCTTTTGGAGCAAACCAGTCTCTCCTGGAGGAGCTCCAGGTCTCTTCTGGGTGAACACCTCCATGGATGAATTCCGGGTTTCTCTCCTCTCAGGGGTCCCCGCCCTGGGGCCTCTCCAGGCTCCTCTGCAGCTAAAACAGGGTTTCTCCTGGGGAGTGAGGGCTGGGCCTACGCCTTGCCTCTTCCCCTCCCAAGGCCTGATGCAAACTGTGTGCTCCTCCAGTACTGGGAACCCAGAAATCCTTTTGGTGCGGCCGGCTCTGGCAGACCAAGGCTTGGCCGCTCACTATGGCCCGGTGACGCTGGTGACACTGCGCCTGTCAGGCTCCTCGGGCTTGACAGGGAGGAGCGGGGTTGAAGGAGGCCCCCTTTGCTCCAGCCGGTACCTGACCCAACTCCAGAGGCCTCAGCCTCAGCCTCCAGGGGCAGGGGTCTGCGGGCCACCAGAAATCGCCTGGCAGCATTGCGTATCCGGGGCTCCTGGGACCCCGAGAGTAGGAGGGGAGGGAGGGCAATAGCGTGGTCCTGCCGTGGGGATGCTGGTGAGTCCCATCCACTCTTCCCGCCCACAGCCTCATTCTCCACCATCCCGTCTCCAGTCTGCTGGAATCAGCTGGCTGGGATCGCTGTCTCGTGTTTTCAAGAGAAAAAGCAAACCTGACCATTCATCAGACAGGGCAAGTCAGCCTCGTCCGGCCCTGTGTCCCCGTCGGGGAATTCCAGTTCATCCTGGCTCCACCTACCCAATCTGTTTGGGCAGCACCCGTGAGGTCACAGCTTCCCTGAGAGGCAAAGCTCAGCTTCACGGGTGTCTCTGGAAGAACCGTTTCCTGGGTCCCAGGCCCTACCCCTTTTTCAAACACCCCTTTCCTCTCTGACACAGCTCCAGCCCCAGCCCCAGCCCCTGGAGACTCCCCCGGGCCTCCTGGTGCTTGGCCCCGGGCCCTGGGCTGAGCTCACAGACTTCCCTGCCCCATCTCAGGCCCCTCTCCCCATCCTCCCCTCTACCCCGCAGCCAGCCGGGCCTGGCCCAGCAGCCCTGGGAGGGACCTGCCACAACACATCTCAGTGGTCGCTCGTGAAAGCAGGCTGGGTGATTTGGCCGGCCGTCCCCGCATGTTCGAGGGACACTGTGGTGTCACGGGCTCCGCAGACAGTGGCAAAGCGCTCCCAGCAGCCATTCAGAACTTGGCCGCCTGCACCCCATTGTTCACGCTCCAGCGCGCTTCCTTTGGTCGTAAACCAGCAGAAGTTGCTGAGGGCTGTTTCCCCCATCAGGGTTCACAGGGCCTGGGTGAGTCATACTGCGGCCACTTCCTTTTGGATACACTCACCAAATATCCACAATTTTACTCCCAGCAGCCAAGAATTTTCCATCTGTTCAGAACATACAATTAAAAATCCATCCAAAGTGAAAGGAGCTTATGACTCAGCAGGGCCCCGAGAGTGACTCACTGGCAGGGAGCCGTCGGCCCGTGTTTCTGGCCCAACACTCCTTTCTCATTGACTCAGCAAACACTCGCCAAGCTCCTACTGTGTGTCAGGCACCACACAGAGCTCACACAGATGACCAGAGGCCCAGTGTCCCCCTCAGGAGCACCCTGTCTAGCGAGAGAAGGAGCAGTGGTCAAGCACAAGCCAGGCTGTGGGGCTGGGTGTGGAGAGTGGGCGAGGCCCCCGGCCTCAGCATGAAGGGTACCCTTCCTCCCAGGTGCCCACCCCACTCTTGCAGGATCCTGGGAGGGACAGCGCCTCCCGACAGGTGCTTCCCGGGTGTGAGATGCAGCCACGTGGCTGCACGTCGCAGGAGCTGGTTTCATTGCCGCCCCGTGTTCTATTATGTGGCTGTTCCACCCCCACCCCACTGCCAGTGGT
>NW_026657201.1:0-5081 GCF_009828535.3 Hylobates moloch | reverse complement strand
CCCCCAGCCCCCGAGTCCCCCAGCCCCCAAGCCTGCCCTCAGCTGCATCCCCACGCGCCAGCCAGCACAGAGTCAGGGGACGGGGTTATTTATTGCTCAAAGAGGGACAGCTTAGGACAGGAGACCCCAGGCCGAGGCCCAGGAGGTCCCAGGGTCCCAGGAAACGCGCCTTGGTCTTCAGCCTCCTCGTCCCTCCCAGGAAGGCAACATCCTCTCCGTCCACACAGGGGCCAAGGCTCTGGGACCTGATGTGCACAAAGGGGGTCCCCTGTGACTCTAGGACCCTGCAGGGCACGGGGCATCCCCTCCCAGGCTGGGGGTGAGGGACCCCTGCTTGTGTGAGGGGGAGCCCCCACCTCACCCCCAGCCGCAGGCCAGAGGGGCTTGTGATCCCAGGCCCACCTTCCCCTGAGCCCCCCACCCTCACTCACCCCCACCCTGGAGGGGAAGGCCTCATCCTGTGCCCAGGACACAGGAAATGGCATCTGGAGTGGCCAAACCCAGAGACGCGGGCACGTGGCCAGCTGGGCTTTTCCAGAGGCCCCAGGATTCCAGCCCATCGCTCAGGGTCAGCCCTGGGGAATGGACACAGTGGGGTCTGTTCCAGGGGCCCAGAGAGGCGACCTCAGGCTACAGGCAGGGTTGGTACATTACCCAGGAGGCAGGACAGAGCAGGAGTTCATCTAGACACGGCACTGTTCTGTGGGAGGAGAGGGGGCAGTGGGGGCATCAGTGGGAGGGGACACTTAGCTGGGGACACAGCAGCCCCAGAGCCAGAGGTTGGGGGATGACGGGAGGGGGATGGGACCCCACCTCAGGGTGCCTCTGCATCCCCAGGGGAGCCCTGGGGAGAACATGGGAGGGGCCAATGAGGAGTGACAGGTGCTGCCCTGAGTCCTACAGGGCCAGCGGGGGGCTTGGGCTGGGACCGTGGTGGTTTCTCCTCCAGTGGAGGCTGGGCCTGTCCTGGGCGGAGCTCACCTTCCGCCTGGGTCATGTCCAGGAAGATCCGCATGTGCACGGGCAGTGTCCGGAGAAAGCTGATGAATTCCTCCATGACCTTGTCGTCCGCCTCCAGGGTCCTGGCTGTGGGGGACGCTGGCTCAGTCCTGGGCCCTGGGAGCTCCAAGGACCCTGCCTGGGGAGGGAGGGCACGGAAGGAGGCCCTGGTGCCCTGAGGCTGGGCAGAGTTTGGTCTGGAGCAGGTTCTCAGACTGGTCTCCAGGGTTTGGCCACCGGGCCTGCAGGCTCCCTGTCCCCAGGCCCTGCTCCTTGGCTGGGCCCACTCCACCTCTGCCCTAGGCAGTGCTGGGGCCCACAGAGCTCAGGATGGCGTCTACAGGGTCATGGGAGGAGAGCACAGTGCCCGCCTCCCCTGCTATGTCGGGCTGCCCTCCCGCAGCCCAGGACGGCTGATTTATAAAGCAGGGGGCATCTCCACAGCCCAAAGCCAATGGTCCATTTAGGGGCCCTGGGAACTCCCAACAGTACTGCTGGTGTGACATGAAAAATGTCACCTTATATTCGTTTTCCAAACATGATTGTTTGAAAGATATTTTAGTATCTGACTTCTTATTTGGCAAAATTATTGAAAATCTCCATTAAGAAAGGCTGTTGGATTTATAGCCACCTGTCGGCCACACAGAGATGGTCAAAGTCACCCGCCCTTGCAGCTGACCTGCAGGGACACCTCCTTCCCGGTGTCCACAGTGGCCTCTGCGGTCCTTGGGGTCTGTGTCTGTCTCTCAAGTCCCTGTGTGCAACACTCCCCTTGTTTCTGATGCAACACTAGGACCCCCTCCCCCTCCTCCCTCTTCCATGGGGCTCCTGGGCTCCTCGGGAAGGCAATCCCAGGGGCCGGGGCGGGGGCCGAGGTAACGACTCCCTCACAGGCCCGCCTTCCATTCACGTGAGGACCGAACTGAACGTCTCATTCTGTGTCCATTTCCCACGGGAACCCCGGGGACTCGGGCGCGCACCCAGATACTGGCAGGCCAGGTTCTGCCTGGGGGTGCTTTCCAGGCAGAGGAACAAATATTCGCTGCTGTCAGTGTTGAACAGGAAGATCCTGTTCTCATCCAGATCTGGAAGAGAACAAGACAGGAGCGGAAATGAATTCTGGGCGCTTTGCTGCAGGGGGAAGGGGAGTGCTGGTCGGTCTCCTGTGGTCCAGCTGGACTTTCCGTGAGGGACGCGTCCACCCCGGTGCCCAGCGCCTCCCTCCCATTTATCTCCCACCACACTCCAGGCCGTGCTCAGCTGCCCCACAGCAGGCCGCCCTTGGGAGCTTCCTTTGGGGCCAGTGTCCCCTGTATCCCAGCATGGTGTGACTTTCCCATCAGAGAGCTCCGGCAGGGCTCACAAGTAACGCCAAGGCGTGAATGGGGCTGGGAGAGGCCTGGCTGTTAACTGTGACCCTCCACGGAGACGCACACTGTCCCCTGGCTCAGGATTCCCTCCCTCATGATCACACCCAGACGACCACCTGGGTGAGCCGCCCTCAACACTGTGGCCCAGTGAGGCTAAGAAACGGGGTCTCTACTCTGATGGGGGTGAGACCGACACCCAGCCGTGGCAGCAAATATGAGTCCTGTGAGTCACCACCACATGCCAGGGCGGCGGGGAAGTGGAGACCCTCGGATTGGGGCCGAGTGAGGTGGGCTCTGCCGACTTAGCCCAGTGGCACCACCAGGGCCCAGCTGTGTCACCCGGGTGGCTTATATGGAAAATGCCAACGTCCCCACCCAGCTGCAAGCAGGGGATGCCGGAGACCCCGGGCGGTGCTCTGGCACAGGTGTCCCTTCAAGGTGCCTCAGTGACTGCGGTGTGCAGCCGTGGCGGAAGTCACATGGAGGGGAGAGTGGGGGTACCGGAAGGCAGGACGTGGCTCCTGGGGGGGTTCCCTGCTCCAGGCTGGGGAGGGGAGGCCTGGTGAGAAACAGCCCTCATGGCTCTCTGGCATTTCGGATGTAGCGATGAACGAATACTGAATCAAGGAGATGCAGCCTCCGATCCAGTGGTCACAGGGGCCCTGACGCTCAGCAGAGGGCTGGTGCAGTGGAGTCGGGAGTCATGGGGTCCCTGACTCTCAGCAGAGGGCTGGTGCAGTGGAGTCGGGGGCCATGTGGAGGGTGCAGGGAGGGTGGGGACAGGCTGCTGGCTGAGGGGTCACTGCTGCTGCCTGAGCTCAGCCCAGGCGACCTGGCGTCACTGCAGGGAGTGAGATCAGCCCAGAGGGGACCCAGAGGCGGCGCTGCTCCCTGCCGCTGCCGTCACCATCGTGGCCTGCCCGTGCCTTAGTACAGCCAGGCCAGAGGCCAGGCCCCGCTGTCCCATCCCTCGGGAACCTGGCCGGGGTCCCCGAGCTGCCTGGGCCGTGGCCGGCACTTACAGTTGATCTGGAACTCGGTGGGGTTTTCGGTTTTCTCTGCAATTATCTTCTCCTCAGCACATTGGTTGCTCTCCCTGAAAGGGCTTTGATTCTGTGACCTGTGTGCACAAATGCTGCGGTAGCCAAACTCCAGCCCTGGAGAGGGGGGCAGGGGCCAGACTCCGCGGACTGAGGAGAGAGGGGCTTCCAGGCCACAAGTGCTGGTCACCAGGACAAACGCTGCTCTCAGGAAACCCCTAACATGTGGCCCGGGACCAGGCAGGAGAGGCCAGAGGGAGCCAGGGAGCGCCCTGGGCCCCTGAGGTCAGGAACCATGACCGTGGGCAGCAGTGGTCCTGGGGTTCATGCAGCAATCGCGGGGTTCATGTCCTCATCTCCCCCAGCCCGTGGCTACGGGGCAGGCAATCATCACAGGAACTGCCTGGTCCCAGGAGACCACAGACCGCAGCAGCCCAGCCTGGTCTCCACACTGGCCTTCTCCGCAGACTGACCCAGGCTGCCTTGTGTGGCCAGGTTGGCCCAGAGCCCTTGGGCAGGGGCTCTGAAGGGACAGGCTACCTCCTGAGCGTCATTCCCCACCCCACTTGGCACCTTGGAGGGTCCACAGTGAAGCCCCTGGACCATCAGGAAACGCCTGGGGCTGACCCTGGCTCTGCCCACCCCCACGCAGTCCTGGACCCCGGCTGTGGGAGAGTGAACCCCCGCCAGCCACAACCCCGATGACGAGGAACCCACCGTTTGCGCAGGGCGATCTCCAGGTTGCCCTCGGGGGTGGGCTGCAGCGAGCTGATGTAGATCCTCAGAGGGGCCTCCTTCGTCTCCAGGAGGGAGAAGTCGCTGGCTGCCATGGCCATGGAGTGCCAAGTCCCTGCCAACTGAGGGGGCCTTGAGCTGCACGGAGGTCCCCAGCCCACCATGGCTCTCGTCCCCCGTGCAGGTGAGGCTGAGTCCCACCTGTCCCCAGCTCCCTGAGGCCGGTGCAGGAGTTGGACTGGACTCATCAGGCTGCTGCGTGGTCCGGATGCCAGAGGGGGCCTCACCCAGCCCTGGACCCGACCCTGCTGCCCCAGAAATGTTCCAGCTAAACTCACTGGAGCCCATCAAAGCACCTGGCAGAGCCCATCGCCTTGTGTCAGGGGAATATTTGGATCCTGGGGAGCCATGTGGTTGGGGCTGGAGGAAGGCTGGGGGACAGAGAGGCCCTGCTAGGGGCTGAATTGTGCCCCCAAGATTCATATGTTGAAGTCCTGACCGCAGCACCTCCAAATGTGAGCTAGGATGGTTTAGGAAGTGACGAAGTTAAACCGAGGCCATGAGGGTGGCCCTGACCCGGTCTGATAGGGGTCCTTAGAGGAGGAGATTAGGACACGGACACCCGGAGGGACGGCCCTGTGAGGACACAGTGGCAAGACGGCATCTACAAGGCAAGGAGAGGAGCCTGGAGGAGAACCAGTCCTGCCGACATCTTGATCTCGCGCTTCCAGCCTCCAGGACTGTGGGAATCGGCTCTGTTGTTCGAGGCCAGCCCTGGGAAGCTCACAGGGGCCCTAACAGCACAGCCTCCTCTGTTGACCTTCAGCCTTCTAGATCCTGGGCTTCCCGCCTTCCCACAGCCCCCACCCGCCCCAGGCCCCCCACGGTAGAGCACCCGCTCCCCCAGCCTCAAACCTTTGGGAGCTCCACGTCCTGC
>NW_026657200.1:4309-5082 GCF_009828535.3 Hylobates moloch | reverse complement strand
CTCCCTCCCGGGGCCTTATATCAGCAAGCGATGCACACAGGCAAATGCCAGGGTGTGGTTTCCTGTTTAAAGGTAGCCTCCCCCGCTGAAGAACTGCAGAGCCTGCTGAATTCTGGCGACCAGGGCAGTCACCAGAGCTCCAAACAATGTCTATCTCCTTCCTAGTCTTCCTCCCCATGCTGGGCCTCCCATGGGGTCAGTATCAGGGAGATGCCGTATTCACAGCAGCATTCACAGACTGAGGGGTGTTTAACTTTGCTGCTTCCTTTTGTCTCCAGGTGTCCTGTCACAGGTACAGCTGCAGCAGTCAGGTCCAGGACTGGTGAAGCCCTCACAGACCCTCTCACTCACCTGTGCCATCTCCGGGGACAGTGTCTCTAGCAACAGTGCTGCTTGGAACTGGATCAGGCAGTCCCCATCGAGAGGCCTTGAGTGGCTGGGAAGGACATACTACAGGTCCAAGTGGTATAATGATTATGCAGTATCTGTGCAAAGTCGAATAACCATCAACCCAGACACATCCAAGAACCAGTTCTCCCTGCAGCTGAACTCTGTGACTCCCGAGGACACGGCTGTGTATTACTGTGCAAGAGACACAGTGAGGGGAAGTCACTGTGAGCCCAGACACAAACCTCCCTGTAGGGATGCTCAGGACCCCAGAGGGCACCCAGCACCACCAGCACAGGGCCCAGACCAGGAGCAGGTGTGGAGTTAAGCAAAAATGGAACTTCTTGCTGTGTCTTAAACTGTTTTGTTTTGTTTTGTTTTGTTTT
>NW_026657200.1:0-4299 GCF_009828535.3 Hylobates moloch | reverse complement strand
TTTTTCATATTTTTGAAATCTGTTCTTAGTCTAATGGAGATTCCCTTATATGTGACTTAATGCTTTTCTCTTGCTGTTTTTGGAATTCTTTGTCTTTGACTTTTGACAACTTGACTTTTGACAGTGTGCCTGAAAGAGGTTCTATTTTGGGTTCTTTGAACCTCCTGGATCTGGGAAGTTTTCAGCTATGATTTCATTAAACATGTTTTCTACACCATTTCCCTACTCTTTTGGAATACCCATAATGCAAATATTTGTTCACTTAATTGTGTCCCATAAATCCTGGGGATTTTCTTCATTCCTTTTTACTCTTTTCTTCTTTTTATTAATCTGCCTGAATTATTTCAAAAGATCTGTCTTCAACTTCAGAAACTCTCTTGCTTGGCCTAGTCTAATCTTGAAGGTCTCAATTGTACTTTTAATTTCATTCATTGAATTCTTCAACTCTGGAATTTCTGTTGGTTCTTTTTTATGATACTTATCTCTTTGTTGAATTCCTCATTCAAATCATAAATTGTTTTCCTGATTTCACTGAATTTTCTATCTGTACACTATTGTATCTCCCTGAGTTTCTTTAAGATTATCCTTTTGAATTATTTTTCTGACATTTGGTATATTTCCTTATGATTGGGGTCTGCTACTGGAGAATTACTGTTGTCTTTTTCAGGGGTCATGTTTCCTGGCCTTTTCATGTTTTATGTGTTCCTACGTTTATTTCTACACATCTGGTGGACCAGTCATCCCTTGCAATTTAATGGAGTAGGTTTTGCAGGAAAAGACTTACTAGTACAGATGGGTCTCACGGTGTCAGTTTGGTGGGGCATGTTGGCTTTAGTTCTCGGTAGATGCGGTAGTGTAGTCTCCATGTCATTTCTTCAGCTGCAGTCCACATTAGTGACATTTGCAAGTGTCTCAGTGGCCTAGGCTGAGAGGTTTGTGGCAGTGGAAGTGCAATGTTGCTAGAAGTGGACTCACCAGGCTGTTTCTGAAGTCAGGGGCACATGCATGCACATGGTGGATTGACCAACTTGGTGCCAGGCTCACTAGGGTTGGGGAAATGGGGCTGTTTCTCAGGCCCAGGATGCAAACACAAGTCTCTTTGGCTGGCCTGGGGGTGTGGCTTCTGAGGGCAATCCACAGGGCTGTTTCTCACGGTCAGGACACAAGTGCATGGCTGCTCAACTGGCCTGGGGGTGTGGCTTCTGAAGGCAATCCACAGGGCTGTTTCTCAGGTTCGGGACACAAGTGCATGGCTGCTCAACTGGCCTGGGCGTGTGTCTCCTGGGGCCACCCTATGGGCTCTTTCTCAGACCCAGGACATGGCCACATGGCTTCCTCAGCTGGCCTGGGGGTGTGTCTGCTGGGGGGCTGTGGGGGCACAGGGTTATTTCTCAGGCCTGGGTCATGGGCACACAGCTGCTTGCTGGCCTATAGGAGTGCCTGCCAGAGGTGGCCCGTGAAGCTGTTTCTCAGGCCTAATTTCAGGTGCAGAGCCTTTGGGCCGGTCAATGGTATATCTGTGGAAATTGGAATGGATGCCACAGGGCTATTTCTCAGGCGCCCAAGTGTGGGCACATATCCACTCTGCCAGCCTGGAGTTAGTATCAGGCGCTCAGTGGCTCAGGGGCCTCTCCTGCTCAGGGGAGGGCACTCAGCAGCTTGGCCAAATCAGTGGTGGATTCACCCTTGGCAGGACTGGCAGGCTCTTCCTCCAGCTGGATGTGCAGCAGCAGGGGTTGGGTTTTTTGCTGTGCAGGGCCAGAGTCACGGCCAATCCTCAGCCTAGGCTCTGCACAGCCAGGGTTGTGGCATTCAGCCACCCAGATATGGGCATCATGAAGATGGAGCCCCAATGCTAGAAAGGGGCAGTGGCTACCGGCCTCAGAGCAGGATACACTGCAGAGGTGGCTCCGGTCTCAAGGTGGTGCTGGGCTGCAGCAGCTTGGCTCACAGTGGATGAATGGGGACAGGGAGTAGGCACCTTGTGCTCCTAATCTGGGATCATTCCTGGCAGCTCCCAAACTTGGCTGAGGGCTTACAAAAACTGTGGAATTCTGCTGTTGTAAGGGCTGTAGATGTTTGCAATGGCAGTGGGTGCTGGCGGGAAATCTGCTTACCTTTTCCCTACATGGGAAGTCCCTCCTGTGTCCAGACCAATCCAATCTGGGTGGGGAAGACAAGGCTGCAAAGGCCAGGTGCCTCCATGCCGCCCTCCGATGACCACAGGTGCGTTTCCACACCTCCACTGCACTCCGCCAGTCTCCCTTCGACACTCCAGTCAAACCTTAGCTGTTTTTTCTTTGCCTTATTCCTTTGTCATGGGGAGGGTGGGGGTGAACACCAGGCTTCTCTAAGTTCTTCATCCATCTTGCTGATGTCATTCTCCATCCATGCATGGGTTTTTAAGAAGCAGTGAATACTGAAATTTCAGCGGAGGACACCTCTATAGAAATTCTGCAACTGAAAAACCTCCTTAAATTGGCTGATTATCGTTACAATTGGAGGAAAACTGTCAATAATTTCAAATTTAGAAGGCTGAGACTCTGTAAACAAAGATTAACAATGTTTTCTGATCTTTTTCCCCAAAATAATACTTCTTTTCCAAGATGAAAATTTTTCCAGGGTATATAAGTACATGTGCTCCAATGATACAACAAATGCTTACTAATCATAAGCAAATACCTTAAATGTCTTATAACATCTTTCACACAAAAGCTGTTGCATGTCTATTAGTTAACAATTCTTACATCTTGTCCAGACCATGCAGCATGAGCAAAGGGATTTCTGACCTTCAGAAGTCTCAATACTAACTGAGGACTTTACACAAATTGGAAATGGTCACATGCATTTCATGGTGGTGGTGGGGAGCTTTTGCACTGGAAAGTCATTCTGCAGAGAAGATTCCATTATCTTAGTAAAATTACATAGTTTTATTTTGCAGATTGGGATTACCAACTGATAAAGGGTTACTGATATGGGAAGTTTTCCTACTTTAGTCTTCTATTAGGTTCCTATGTGATATGGTTTGGCTGTGTGTCCCCACCCCAATCTCATCTGGAACTGTAATTCCCATGTGTCCAGAGAGGGTCCAGGTGGGAGTGACTGGATCAAGGGTGGTTTTTCCCAGGCTGTTTTCATGATAATGAGGGAGTTATCATGAGATCTGATGATTTAAAAGTGGCAGGTTCACCTGCTCTCTCTCTCTCTCACCTGCTGCCACGTAAGACGTGCCTTGCTTTCCCTTCACCTTCTACCATGATCGTAAGTTTCCTGAGGCCTCCCCAGCCATGCAGAACTGTGAGTCAATTAAACCTCCTCTCTTTATAAATTACCCAGTCTCAGGTAGTATCTTTATAGCAGTGTGAAAACAGACTAATACACTATGCCTTCGAATTAATAATTTAAAATATGTCGGCTTGGCAATAAAACATTCCTTTGACATTTATTTTTTAGGTAATATTTTAAATCGGCAGTTTCATTCATGTTTTTGCGAATTCCTATTTTCAGGATGTTTAAGGCCTTTGCTTTGAACTTGGTGGTTCCTTACACTCCATGCTGTTAGTAACGAGGGACCAGGTTGGGAGACATTGGTTTGGGTGGTGGTCAGGAAGGGCACAGTGATTTAAGTAGGGTCTGAGTGGATAATAGCTCATCAGTTTGGAATTTATAAATGACCAGGGCTGATTTAAGGAGATTCCTGCCAGACACCTATGCCATGGCCATGCCCCATCTGGATCCCCAGCCGTGAGATGAGAACCCAGCCATGTGGGGGGGTCTGTTCGTTCTGCTCAATGTTGTAAGTGGCACATGCTATTGGATAATGTAGAGTTGAATGGATATCATTTTATTATTATAATTTACAAACTTCCTACAATAAACTTATCACCTTTATACATAGAAAAAAATATATGTACATTTTCCCTCCCCTATGTAATTTTGAGCCCATCTCTCCAAACCATCCTCCCACTCTGTGACTCCACGGTCCCTGCATTTGGCTATGCTCTGGCAAGTCCCTGCTTAGACAAGCACTCACCAGACTGCTCTACTCAGCCTCCCCTTCAGCGCCCACCTGGCCCACCTGCTCGAATACATGTTGAGTGGTCACACACAAGGACTGAACACCATCTATTCCATGCACTGCCCCGGTGACAGCACTGAGCAGCAACAGAGAAATGATACATCTGAACACCATCTATTCCATGCACTGCCCTGGTGACGGCACTGAGCAGCAAGGGAGAAATGATGCATCTGAACACCATCTATTCCATGCACTGCCCCGGTGACAGCACTGAGCAGCAA
>NW_026657199.1:0-5082 GCF_009828535.3 Hylobates moloch | reverse complement strand
AAAAGGAATATCTTCAAATAAAAATGACACAGAAGCATTCTGTGAAATTTCTTTCTGATCTCTGCATTCAACTAACAGAGTTAAACCTTATTTTTGATTCAGGAGTTCTGAAACACTCTTTCTGTAGAAACTGCAAGCGGATATTCTGAGCGCTAAGGTGCATATAGTGGAAAAAGGATTACCTTCAAATAAAAACTACACAGAATGATTCTGTGAAACATGTTTCACATCTGTGCATTCAACTAACAGAGTTGAACCTTACTTTTGATTGAGGTGTTCTGAAACACTCTTTCTGTAGAAACTGCAAGGGGACATTTGGAGCGCTAAGGGTCGTATAGCGGAAAAAGGAATACCTTCAAATAAAAACTACACAGAAGCATTCTGTGAAACTTGTTTCTCATCTGTGCATTCAACTAACTGAGTTGAACCTTACTTTTGATTGTGGACTTCAGAAACACTCTTTCTGTAGAAACTGCAAGTGGACATTCGGAGCGCTAAGGGGCCTATATCGGAAAAAGGAATATCTTCAAATAAAAACTACACAGAAGCATTCTGTGAAACTTCTTTCTGATCTGTGCATTCAACTAACAGAGTTGAATATTACTTTTGATTGAGGAGTTCTGAAACACTCTTTCTGTAGAAACTGCAAGTGGAGATTTGGAGCGCTAACGTGCCTATAGTGGAAAAAGGAATACCTTCAAATAAAAACTACATGGAAGCAACCTGTGAAACTTGTTTCTCATCTGTGCATTGAACTAACAGTGTTGAACCTTACTTTTGATTGAGGAGTTCTGAAACACTCTTTCTGTAGAAACTGCAAGTGGACATTCAGAGCGCTAAGGGGCCTATAGCGGAAAAAGGAATATCTTCAAATAAAAACTACAGAGAAGCATTCTGTGAAACTTATTTCTGATCTGTGCATTCAACTAACAGAGTTTAACCTTACTTTGATTGAGGAGTTCTGAAACACTCTTTCTGTAGAAACTGCAAGTGGACATTCGGAGCGCTAAGGGGCCTATAGAGGAAAAAGGAATATCTTCAAATAAAAACCACAGAGAAACATTCTGTGAAGTTTCTGTCTGATCTGTGCATTCAACTAAACGAGTTGAACCCTACTTTTGATTCAGGAGTTCTGAAACACTCTTTCTGTAGAAACTGCAAGTCGATAATCAGAGCGCTAAGGGGCCTATAGCGGAAAAAGGAATATTTTCAAATAAAAAGTACATAGAAGCATTCTGTGAAACTTCTTTCTGATCTGTGCATTCAATTAACAAAGTTGAACCTTAATTTTGATTAAGGAGTTCTGCAACACTCTTTCTGTAGAAATTGCAAGTGGACATTCACAGCGGTAAGGGGCCTATAGCAGAAAAAGGAATAACTTCATATAAAAACTACACAGAAACATTCTGGGCAACGTCTTTCTGATGTGTACACTCAACTAACAGAGTTGAAACTTGCTTTTGATTGAGCAGTTCTGAAACACTGTTTCTGTAGAAACTGCAAGTGGAAATTCGGAGCGCTAAGGGGCGCAAAGCGGGAAAAGGAATATCTTCAAAAAAAACCTGCACGGAATCATTCTGTCAAACTTCTTTCTGATCTGTGCATTCAACTAACAGAGTTGAACCTTACTTTTTATTGAGCAGTTCTGAAACACTCTTTCTGTAGAAACTGCAAGTGGACATTCGGAGGGCAAAAGGGCCAATAGCGAAAAAGGAATATCTTCAAATAAAAATGACACAGAAGCATTCTGTGAAACTTCTTTCCTATCTGTGCATTCAACTAACAGAGTTGAACCTTATTTTTGATTCAGGAGTTCTGAAACACTCTTTCTGTAGAAACTGCAAGTGGATATTCTGAGCGCTAAGTTGCCTATAGTGGAAAAAGGATTACCTTCAAATAAAAACTACACAGAATCATTCTGTGAAACTTGTTTCACATCTGTGCATTCAACTAACAGAGTTGAACCTTACTTTGGATTGAGGTGTTGTGAAACACTCTTTCTGTAGAAACTGCAAGGGGACATTCGGAGCGCTAAGGGGCCCATAGTGGAAAAAGGAATACCTCAAATAAAAACTACACAGAAGTATTCTGTGAAACTTGTTTCTGATCTGTGCATTCAACTAATGGAGTTGAACGTTACTTTTGATTGAGCAGTTCTGAAACACTCTTTCTGTAGAAACTGCAAGTGGACATTGTGAGCGCTATGGGGCCTATAGCGGAAAAAGGAATATCTTCAAATAAATACTACACAGAAGCATTCTGTGAAACTTCTTTCTGATCTGTGCATTCAACTAACAGGGTTGAACCTTACTTTTGATTGAGGAGTTCTGCAACACTCTCTCTGTAGGAACTGCAATTGGACATTCGGAGCGCTAAGGGGCCTACAGTGGAAAAAGGAATATCTTCAAATAAAAACTACACAGAAGTACTCTATGAAACTTCCTTCTAATCTGTGCATTCAACTAACAGATTTGATCCTTACTTTTGATTGAACAGTTCTGAAACCCTCTTTCTGTAGAAACTGCAAGTGGACATTCGGAGCCCTAAGAGGCCTGTAGTGGAAAAAAGAATATCTTCAAATAAAAACTACACGGAAACATTCTGTGAAACTTCTTTCTGATCTGTGCATTCAACTAACAGATTTGAACCTTACTTTTGATTGAGGATTTCTGAAACACTCTTTCTGTAGAAACTGCTAGTAGACATTCGGAGCACTTAGGGGCCTATAGTGGAAAAAGGAATATGTTCAAATAAAAACTACACAGAAGCATTCTGTGAAACTTCTTTATGATCTGTGCATTCACCTAACAGAGTTGAGCCTTACTTTTGTTTGCGCACTTCTGAAACACTCTTTCTGTAGAAACTACAAGTGGACATTCTTAGCGTTATGGGGCCTTAAGTGGAAAAAGGAATAACTCCAAAAAAAACTACACAGAAGCATTCTGTGAAACTTCTTTCTGATCTGTGCATTCAACTAACAGAGTTCTACATTACTTTTGATTGAGAAGTTCTCAAACACTCTTTCTGGAGAAATTGCAAGTGGACATACGGAGCGCTAACTTGCCTATAGTGGAAAAAGATATATCTTCAAATTGAAACTACACAGAAGCATTCTGTGAACCTTCTTTCTGATCTGGGCATGCAGCTAACAGAGTTGAACCTTACTTTTGATTGAGCAGTCCTGAAACACTCTTTCTTTAGAAACTGCAAGTGGACATTGTGAGCGCTATGGGGCCTATAGCGGAAAAAGGATTATCTTCAAATAAAAACTACACAGAAGCATTCTGTGAAACTTCTTTCTGATCTGTGCGTTCAACTGACAGAGTTGAACCTTACTTTTGATTGAGCAGTCCCGATACACTCTTTCTGTAGAAACTGCAAGTGGAAATTCGGAGCGACAAGGGGCCTATAGTGGAAAAACGAATATCTTCAAATAAAAACTACACAGAACCATTCTGTGAAACTTCTTTCTGATCTGGGCATTCAACTAACAGATTTGAACTTTACTTTTGATTGAGCAGTCCTGAAACACTCTTTCTGTAGAAACTGCAAGTGGACATTCTTAGCGCTAAGGGACCTATAGTGGAAAAAGGAATATTTTTAAATAAAAACTACACAGAAACATTCTGTGAAGCTGCTTTCTGATCTGTGCATTCAACTAACAGAGTTGAAACTTACTGTTGATTGAGGAGTTCTGACATACTCTTTCTGTAGAAACTGCAAGTTGACATTCGGAGCACTAAGGGGCCTATAGTGGAAAAAGTAATATCTTCAAATAAAAACTACACTGAAGAATTCTGTGAAACTTCTTTCTGATCTGCACATTCAACTGAGTTGCACCTCACTTTTGATTGAGGAGTTCTGAATCACTCTTTCTGTAGAAACTGCAAGTGGACATTCGGAGCCCTAAGTGGCCTGTAGTGGAAAAAGGGATATCTTCTAATAAAAACTACACAGAAGCATTCTGTGAAACTTCTTTCTGATCTGTGCATTCAACTAACAGTTCAACTGAGTTGCACCTCACTTTTGATTGAGGAGTTCTGAATCACTCTTTCTGTAGAAACTGCAAGTGGACATTCGGAGCCCTAAGTGGCCTGTAGTGGAAAAAGGGATATCTTCTAATAAAAACTACACAGAAGCATTCTGTGAAACTTCTTTCTGATCTGTGCATTGAACTAACAGAGTTGAACCGTACTTTTGATTGAGGAGTTCTGAAACACTCTTTCCATAGAAACTGCAAGTGGACATTCGGAGCGCTAATAGGCCTATGTTGGAAAAAGGAATATCTTCAAATAAAATCTACACAGAATCATTCTGTGAAACTTCTGTGTGATCTGTGCTTTCAACTAACAGAGTTGAACCTTACTTTTGTTTGAGGAGTTCTGAAACACTCTTTCTGTAGAAACTGCAAGTGAACATTTGGAGCGCTAAGGGGCCTATAGTGGAAAAAGGAATATCTTCAAATAAAAACTATACAGAAGCGTTCTGTGATACTTCTTTCTTTTTGTTGTTTTTTTATGGGGGTTAGCAGTGATTTTTTTTTTTTTTATTATACTTTAGGTTTTAGGGTACATGTGGCCAATGTGCATGTTTGTTACATATTTATCCATGTGTCATATTGATTTCCTGCACCCATTACCTCGTCATTTAGCAATAGGTATATCTCCTTATGCTGTCCCTCCCCCTGCCCCCCACCCACAACAGTCCCAAGAATGTAGTGTTCCCTTTCCTGTTTCCATGAGTTCTCATTCTTCAATTCCCACCTATGAGTGAGAACATGCGATGTTTGGTTTTCTGTCCTTGCGATAGTTTACTGAGAATGATGTTTTCCAGTTTCATCCATGTCCCTACAAAGGACATGAACTCATCAATTTTCATGGCTGCATAGTATTCCATGGTTTATATGTGCCACATTTTCTTAATCCAGTCTATCGTTGTTGGACAATTGTGTTGGTTCCAAGACTTTGCTATTGTGAATAGTGCCGCAATAAACATACATGTGCATGTGTCTTTATAGCAGCATGGTTTATAGTCCTTTGGTATATACCCAGTAATGGGATGGCTGTGTCAAATGGTATTTCT
>NW_026657198.1:0-5083 GCF_009828535.3 Hylobates moloch | reverse complement strand
GTCTGTCCTGCAGCCACTGTTAGGCACTCCCTAGTGAGATGAAACCGGTACCTCAAGCAGAAATGCAGAAATCACCAGTCTTCTGTGTCGCTGGGGCTGGGAGCTGGAGACCGGAGCTGTTCCTATTCGGCCATCTTGGCTCCACCTCCACCTCATTTTTTATGATGACCACATAGTATTCCATGTTATGACCATCATCATCATTCATTTAACTATTTCTCTATTAATTGTGGCATTTAGGTTGTTTCAGATTTTTTACCATTCAAATAACCACGCAGTAAAACATCATGGCACTTATTTATTTATAAATTTGTGAAAGGTTACTATAGGGCAATTTCTGCAAATTGATTGGCTAAATCAAAACATGTAGTTTTAAATTTTTAAAAATAATTTTTAAATTGATTCAAAAGAGACCAGACCTATTTGAATCCCCTGAGTAGTATATCAGAGTACCAGTTTCCCTGTACTTTCAGCAACATTAAACATATTTTAGGTCTCTAAAAACTTTTTCAACCGTGTAAGAAAAATATAGTTCTAATTTGCATGTTTTGATAATTAGTGACTTTAAGCATCTTTTCAACTGTTTGTTGGTCATTAATATATTTACCTTAATATGTTATTTTTCATGTAATTTTTCTATTTAAAATTTAAAATTATGCTGAGCACTTTTTTAATAGAAGGACGTTATACATTTTGGATATTAACCCTTTATTGTTCATATATGATAGAACATTTTTCTATTTTTATTTCTCCTTTAGTGTTTTTAATGCAAGACATTTAAATTTAAGACTCTAAAATGTTTTTGTTATCTAATTTGTTCATTTTACTCTTATGGCTTCTCATTTTGTTGCTATGTTAATAAAGTTCTATCCCATTTCCATATTACAAAAATATTTTCCTGTTTTTATAATAAAACTGGTACAATACATGCATCTTTCTCTTTGTATCACTTTACTTCTTCTTTGAAGCTTCACCTTTAAAATATTGTCCCTTATCATCAAATTCCACTTAATCATCACTTAGTCTAGCTAAGTACATTTCTTTCCTTTCATCTGTACTCAAAGCCAATCCTCCATTCTCATCAATTCCTCATCTGAATTTCACCCAATTTACCTAATTGGTTCCTCTCTATCCATCTAAAGCTTAAGGGAGTGAGTGTGCTTTTCAAGTACAGATTCATTAGCTACAAGCAGAGGATAAGTTCTCCCCTTTTTACATAATGCTTTCCTTTCCAACTAAATTAACGGGGACAATGTTCCCTGCTATATCACACAAAATTTTAATTTGCACACATGTCTCTTATGCTTCCCTTTTAATGAATCAGTTATGCCAAATACTGAAGCACTGTCTCCCATCTCTCCTCTTCTCTTCACATCAATTGGGTTCCCACTCCTGGCTTCCTTACATTTATTGATGGCATTTAGTTTCCTAGTGTATTAGTTTCCCGAGTCTGCCATAACAAAGTATCATAAACTAGGTAGCTTAAACAATAGAAATTTATTTTCTCATAGTTATAGAAGCTAGAATCCAAGATCAAGGTGTCAGCAGTGTTGGTTCCTTCTGAGGGCTAATGAGGGAGAAATCTGTTCCATGCTTGTCTCCTGGCTTTTGGTGGCTGGCTAACGATCTGTAGTATTCCTGCATCTTGGAAATGTATTGATCCTCCTAAATTACAACTGGTAAGCTTTCAGTTACTCTTCATTACCTATAAATAAAATGAAAGTGGTTTACCTTGTGTTCAGACGTTGATTGGCCTTGGCTCCCCTGAAAAGCAAAGCCTGAGACAAGGACTAGAATTCGTGTAAATTATTTTTGGAAGATATCTTAAAGAACATAACTGTGATCTAAGAAGGATGAAGCCAGAAACAAGGAAACGCCAATTCCAATTGTGTTATCGAGCAGGTTACTTACTGCTGTGGGCAACTGGGGCTTGATCCAGGCCTTTTGAGGACTCTGAGAACGTCCAGGGAGAACAGGCCCTAGAAATGTCTACCTTATAGGCAAAATAAATGAGCATTTATTCATAAGCTCCCAACCCCCCATTCCCTATTTGTCAAAGGTTGCCCCGTATACTTGTGTCAGAATGGCTGAGCAGGTTCTGTAGAAGTCCTGTAAAGCCTAGGAACCCCAATCAGGAAGTGAGAGAAATGTAGTGCATCTAATTTAAGGTGCCTTCAGGTTATAACTTTGTGCAGCTGGTTGCTGTAGTAATGGCTGGAGTACATAGGTGGACCATTAAGATGTGAAGTGGGCTATTAGCGGTATGCAGCAAAAGTGGGAAGAAATACAAGCTTTGCCTTGAAATCAAGTTATGTATCTCCACAGCCCATGTTTGTAATCTGCACAGAGATTTGTTTGTAATCACCACAGATGAAGTCACCGGAGAGGTCCTTTCCAGCTCGGAAAAATGATTGCCACTTTCCTGGGGCAAAATCTGAAAAGTTTTCTTGCCTTTTGACAAAACGGAACATACAGAACACAGAACATGTTCTGTATGTTCAGATTTGTCAATAGGCAAGAGAGTAAAAAATTTGATGTTCACGTTGTTGATGCTGGTGGGGTCCTAATAAAAAATAGGGAGCACAAAACAAGAAAGAGATATGGGTAATGAGAGGAGAAAAGATGATAAGTTATGTTTGGGGACTGTTGAGTTAGAAGTGCCACAGAGAAGTTAAGACGGCAATGTTCATTAGACAGTTAGAAATAAAAGCTTAGGAGCTTAGATGTGGCTTGGAACTGAAAATGAAAGGCCATTTGCAAAGATGTCTTAATTTTAAAAAGTCAGCATTATGGTTGAGATTATCAATGAAATTAGATAGAAGAAAAAGGAAGAAGCCAAATAAAATAATTTAAGTAATATTTATATTTAGAGTTTGGAAAGATGAAGTATCAGAGAATGAGTCATACAACAGATGAAAGAACTAGGGGAATCAAAAAAGTATTTTGTCCCAGAAGTCCAGGAAAATGGGAAATTTTAAGGAAAAAGAAGAGGCCAATAATATCAAATGCTGCAGAGCTGCAAAAACACTAAAGGAATTTAAGGTAAATAAGTCTGCTGTTGTAGGTTTTTTATGCCGACGCACCAAGAGGCGTTGTTGGAGCAAACATCTGGATAATTTACAAAACATTTATTGAATGCCTACCAAGGACTCAGTATTGTGTTACTCACAACTTCGTGTATCCTCTCAAAAAGCATACGTTATGATTGGGACTGGAAGACTAGAACCTATTATATCAGGTGACTACATAATCAAAATAAGCTCTGTCTGCTTAACATTTTAGGGATTTAGAGAGAGAGTTGGCTATGTAGTATCTCATGTATTAAAGCTATAATTTTTTAAAGAAAACTTTTTCTATTTTGAGATAATTATGAATTCAAAGGCAGTTGTAACAAATAATTCAGAGAGATTCTGTGTGGTCTTTACCTGGTTTTTCCCAGTGTTAACATATTGCAAAACTGTAGTAAAATATTACAACCAAAGTATTGACATTGATATGGTTAAGATACAGACATCTCAATTTTTTTTATTGCTGAATAGTATTCCATGATATGAATTTACCACAGTTTGTTTAACCATTCACTATCTGGGTTATTTCCAATTTTGGCTATTATGAATAAAGCTACAATAAATATTGGTATGCAGGTTTTTATATGAACATGTCTTCATTTCTCTAGGATACTCAGGTGGACAATTGCTGGGTCATATTTAGTTGGAGGTTTAGTTTTCTGACCATTCTTCCTTTAACTTCTTTTATTTATTTATTTATTATTATACTTGACGTTTTAGGGTACATGTGCACAACGTGTAGGTTAGTTACATGTGTAAACATGTGCCATGTTGGTGTGCTGCACCCATTAACTCGTCATTTAACATTAGGTATACCTCCAAATGCTATCCCTCCCCCCTCCCCCCACCCCACAACAGACCCCAGTGTGTGATGTTCCCCTTCCTGTGTCCATATGTTCTCATTGTTCAATTCCCACCTATGAGTGAGAACATGCGGTGTTTGGTTTTTTGTCCTTGCGATAGTTTGCTGAGAATGATGGTTTCCAGCTTCATCCATGTCCCTACAAAGGACATGAACTCATCATTTTTTGTGGCTGCATAGTATTCCATGGTGTATATGTGCCACATTTTCTTAATCCAGTCTATCATTGTTGGATATTTGGGTTGGTTCCAAGTCTTTGCTATTGTGAATAGTGCTGCAATAAACATACGTGTGCATGTGTCTTTATAGCAGCATGATTTATAATCCTTTGGGTATATACCCAGTAATGGGATGGCTGGGTCAAATGGTATTTCTAGTTCTAGATCCCTGAGGAATCGCCACACTGACTTCCACAATGGTTGAACTAGTTTACAGTCCCACCAACAGTGTAAAAATGTTCCTATTTCTCTGCATCCTCTCCAACACCTGTTGTTTCCTGACTTTTTAAAGATTGCCATTCTAACTGGTGTGAGATGGTATCTCATTGTGGTTTTGATTTGCATTTCTCTGATGGCCAGTGATGATGAGCATTTTTTTAATGTGTCTTTTGGCTGCATAAATGTCTTCTTTTGAGAAGTGTCTGTTGATATCCTTTGCCCACTTTTTGATGGGGTTGTTTGTTTTTTTCTTGTAAATTTGTTTGAGTTCATTGTAGATTCTGGATATTAGCCCTTTGTCAGATGAGTAGATTGCAAAACTTTTCTCCTATTCTTGGAAAAAACTACTTTAAAGTTCATATGGAACCAAAAAAGGGCCTGCATTGCCAAGTCAATCCTAAGCCAAAAGAACAAAGCTGGAGACATCACGCTACCTGACTTCAAACTATACTACAAGGCTACAGTAACCAAAACAGCATGGTACTGGTACCAGAACAGAGATATAGACCAATGGAACAGAACAGAGCCCTCAGAAATAATGCCACATATCTACAACCATCTGATCTTTGACAAACCTGACAAAAACAAGAAATGGGGAAACAATTCCCTATTTAATAAATGGTGCTGGGAAAACTGGCTAGCCATATGTAGAAAGCTGAAACTGGATCTCTTCCTTACACCTTATACAAAAATTAATTCAAGATGGATTAAAGACT
>NW_026657197.1:0-5084 GCF_009828535.3 Hylobates moloch | reverse complement strand
CTGTCCTGCACCCACTGTTAGGCACTCCCTAGTGAGATGAAACCGGTACCTCAAGCAGAAATGCAGAAATCACCAGTCTTCTGTGTCGCTGGGGCTGGGAGCTGGAGACCGGAGCTGTTCCTATTCGGCCATCTTGGCTCCACCCTCAAGACTGGCTACCTATGTGTATCTTTACACATGAGATGGGTCTTTTGAAGACAGCATACCAGTGGGTATTATCTCTATCCAACTTGCCATTCTAATTTACCGTGGCCAATTAGAAGCAGCTGCAGTTCATGGCTCTCATGGAGAGGAATGAAAATGGCAGTGAATTCAAAAGTTTCAACTGAAATATCCACGTTCTAACATCGAGACTAACCAGGTAAAAAGCTCAACCCACAGAGAACAAAGAAAAGCAGGCTGGTGCAACAGCCCACCCAGGAGTGGCACAGAGCTGAAGGAACTTCCACCCCCAGCCACAGAAATCCCTGAGTGATTGTGCAACCCTGCCTAGGAAACCATGCTTCTCCCATAGATCTTTGCAGATCATGTATCAGGAGATCCACACGAGACCATGCAATCAGGGCCTTGGATTTGTTACACAGAGCTGTGCACAGTCTCTTCACAGAGATCCAGGAGTTTTACTCACTCTGGCTCTGGGAATCCTGGCAAGGCAGGAGATGCATCCGTACACTCCCTTAAGAAGGAGGCTGAATCCAGGGAGCCAAGAACCATTGTTCAGTGGGCCCCACTTCCCCACTTCTAAGGCATCTCACAAGTTAGGAGCCAATGGCTTGGAATTCCAGCCAGCTAGTGCAACAGGCTGGAGACTGCCTGAGGAAGAGGAGTTCCCAGGGGGAGGGGGAGCTGCCATTTCTGTGGTTAGGTCAAACTCAGTTGTTCTAGCCTGCAGGCTTCAGGGAGCCCAGACAGTCCTGACGAGGAGGAGTCCTCCATGTCACAGCACAGCTGGTTTGTCACATCATGGCCAGACTGCTTCTTTAAGTAGGACCATGATCTATCCCTCCTCACTGAGTGGGGTCTCCCTGTGAGAATTTGAGAAACTCCAGCCAGGGTTATATGGACAGAACTCTGATCTCTCTCTGGGACAGGGCCCCTTGAGGGAGAAATGACCGATGTCCTGTGGTTTAGTCGACTCAGCCTTTCCAGCTTGCTGACTCCACAGAGTCCAGGCTATCTGGACAAGGAAGGAAAGAGTTCCCCCCAATGCAGTACATCTGCTCTACCAAAAAGCAGCCAGACTGCTTCTTTCAGTGGGTCTCTGATCCTGTCCCTCCTGACTGGGTGAGACCTCCCAACAGGGGTCTCCAAACACCTCCTAAAGGAGCTTCCAGGCCAGCAACAGGTCAGTACCTGCCTGAGTTGGAGCTCCCAGAGGTAAGAGAAGACTGCCACCTTTGCAGTTTTGTAGCCTTCACTGGTGATACCTCCAGGTAAGGGAAAAGTTGAGGCAACTGAGTGTGGAGCAGACCCAATGCTCCATACCCGTACACCAAAGAATGACCTGACTGTTAAAAGACAAAGAAACAGAAAGAAACATCAACAAAAGTCCCCAAAAACTGCATTAAAAGAGCAGCAACTCTAAAAATTGAAGGTAGATAAGCCCACAAAGGTGAGAAGAATCAATACAAAAATGCTGAACACTTCTTTCAATGTACTTCCAACAAGGGACAATTGTAAGGTGAGTGGATTCAGTTTCAGCAGGTGAGCTAAAGGAGCATATTGTAACCCAATGCAAAGAAGCTAAGAATCATGATAAAATAGTACAGTAGCTGATAACCAGAATAGCCAGTTTAGAGAGGCACGTAACTGAACTGATGGAGCTGAAAAGCATAACATGAGAAATTCACAATGCAATCACAAGTATCAATAGCACAATAGACCAAGTGGAGGAAAGAATCTCAGAGCTTGAAGACTATCTTTCTGAAATAAAACAGGCCTACAAGAACAGCAAAAAAAGGAATGAAAAGGAACAAATAAGACCTCTGATAAATATGGAACTGTGTAAAATGACCAAACCTACAACTGATTTTGGTACCTGAAAGAGATGGGGAGAATTGAACAAAGCTGGAAAACATACTTCAGGATATCATCCAAGAGAACTTCCACAACCTAGCAAGACAGGCCAACATTCAAATCCAGGAAATCCAGAGAACCCCAGTAAGATACTCCATGAGAAGATCAACCCCAAGACACATAATCTGAGGTTGAAAAGAAAAAAAAAAATGTCAGGGCAGCCAGAGAGAAAGGCCAGGTCACCTACAAAGGGAAAGCTATCAAACTAACAGTGGACCTCTCAGAAGAAACTCTACAAACAAGAAGAGTTTGGGGGCCAATATCCAACATTCTTAAGAATTTCTAACCCAGAGTTTTATATCTGACCAAACTAAGCTTCATAAGCAAAAGAGAAATAATATCCTTTTGAGACAAGCAAATACTGAGGGAATTTGTCACCACCAGGCCTGCCTTGCAAGAGCTGCTGAAGGAAGCACTAAATATGGAAAGGAAAAACTGGTACCAGCCACTACAAAAATACACTGAAGTACACAGACAAATGACACTATGAAGCAGCCACATAAACAAGTCTGCAAAATAATCAACTAGCATCACAATGACAGAATCAAATTCACACATAACAATATTAACCTTAAATGTAAATGGGACAAATGCCCCCAATTAAAAGAGACATAACGGCAAGTTAGATAGAGCTAATATTCATTGGTATGCTATCTTCAAGAGACCAATCTCATGTGCAAAGATACACATAGGCACAAAAAAAATAGATGGAGGAAAATTTACCACACAAATGGAAAATAGAAAAAAGCAGGGGTCACAATCCTAGTTTCTGACAAAACAGACTTTAAACCAACAAAGATCAAAACAGAAAAAGAAGGATATTACATAACAGTAAAGGGTTCAATTCAACAAAAATAGCTAGATATCCTAAATGTATATGCAGAGATTTAGACTCCCACACAATAATAGTGAGATACTTTAACACCCCACTAGCAATATTAGACTGATCATTAAGACAGAAAATTAACAAATATATTCATGATCTGAACTCAGCTCTGGATCAAGCAAACCTGATCGATATCTACGAAACTCTTCACCCCAGAACAGCAGAATATACATTCTTCTCATCACCACATGGCAGTTACTCTAAAATTAATCACGTAATTGGAAGTAAAACACTCCTCAGCAAATGCAAAAGAACTGAAATTATAACAAACACTCTCTCAGATTACAGCACAAACTAGATCTCAAGACAAAGAAATTTACTCAAAACCACACAACTACATGGAAATTGAACAACCCGCTACTGAATTCATCCTGAATAAAAAATGAATTAAGGTGGAAATCAAGAAGTTCTTTGAAACTAATAAGAACAAAAACAGACAGTGTACCAGAATGTCTGGGATACAACTAAAGCAGCGCTAGGAGGGAAATGTATAGCACTAAATCCTTACATCAACTCAAATTAACAACCTAACAACACAACTAAAAGAACTACAGAACCAAGAGCAAACAAATCCCAAAGCTACCAGAAGACAAGAAATAACCACGATCAGAGCAGAACTGAAGGAAATAGAGACACAAAACCCCTTAAAAAAATCAACAAATCTAGGCACTGATTTTTTGAAAAAATAAAATAAAATAGACCACTAGCTAGACTAACAAAGGAGAAAAGAGGGAAGACTCAAATAGACACAATAAGAAATGATAAAGGGGATATCAACACTGACGCCACCAAAGTACAGACAACTATCAGAGAATACTATAAACACTTCTACGCACATAAACTAGAAAATCTAGAAGAAATGGATAAATTCCTGGACACATACTCTCTCTGAAGACTGAACCAGGAAGAAATCAAATCCCTGAGTAGACCAAAAATGAGTTCTGAATTGAGGCAGTAATAAATAGCCTACCAACCAAGGCCAGAACCAGATAGATTTACAGCTGAATTCTACCAGAGGTACAAAGAAGAGATAATACCATTTTGACTGAAACTATTCCAAACAATTAAAAAGAAGGGTCTCCTCCCTAACTCATTTTATGAGGCCAGCATCATCCTGGTACCAAAACCTGGCAGAGATACAACAACAAAAAAGAAAACTTCAGGTCAATATCTCTGATAAACTTTTATGGAAAAATCCTCAATAAAATACTGGTAATCAGAATCCAGCATCACATCAAAAAGCTTATCCACCATGATCAAGTTGGCTTCATCCCTGGGATGCAAGGTTGGTTCAACATATGCAAATCAATAAATGTAATTCATCACAGAAACAGAAGTAAAGACAAAAACCACATGATTATCTCAATAGATGCAGAAAAGCCCTTTGATAAAATTCAAGCTCCTTCGTGTTAAAAACTCTCAGTAAACTAGGTATTGAAGAAACATACCTCAAAATAATAACAGTCGTATATGACAAACCTACAGCCAATATCATACTGAATGGAAAAAAGATAGAAGCATTCCCCTTGAAAACTGGGACAAGACAAGGATGCCCTCTCTCACCATGCCTATTCAACATAGTACTAGAAGTTTTGGCCAGGGCAATCAGACAAGAGAAAGAAATAAAGGTATTCAAATAGGGAGAGAGGAGTCAAATTATCTTTGTTTGCAGAAGACATGATCCTATATATCTAGAAAATCCTATTGTCTCAGCCCAAAAGCTTCTTAAGCTGATAAGAAAATTCAGCAAAGTCTCAGGATACAAAATCAATGTGCAAAAATCACTAGCATTCCTATAACACCAACAACAGACAAGCCAAGAGACAAATCATGAATGAACTCCAATTCTCAATTGCCACAAAGAGAATAAAATACCTAGGAACACAGCTAACAAATGAAGTGAAGAATCTCTTCAAGGACAACTACAGACCACTGCTCAAGGAAATCAGAGAGGACACAAACAAATCGAAAAACATCCCATGTTCATGGTTCGGAAGAATCAATATCATGAAAATGGCCATACTGCCCAAATAAATTTATGGATTCAATGCTATTCCCATTAAACTAACATTGACGTTTTTCACAGAATTAGAAGAAACCATTTTAAAGTTTATATGAAACC
>NW_026657196.1:1630-5084 GCF_009828535.3 Hylobates moloch | reverse complement strand
TCAGCCTTCCGAGTAGCTGGGATTACAGGCATGCGCTACCACGCCCCGTTCATTTTTTTTTTTTTTTTTTTTTTTTTGTATTTTTAGTAGAGACATTGTTTCTCCATACTGGTCAGGCTGGTCTTGAACTCCTGACCTCAGGTGATCCGCCCTCTTCGGCCTCCTAAAGTGCTGGGATTACAGGCGTGAGTGACGGTGCCCATCCACCACTTAGCATTTTCATTTTACATTTGTTGAAGTCACAGATCTCTACACACATTGATTGCTGCTTTATTCTACACTTACATATAAATACAATGGGAAATAGAAAAGAATAAAATGGGCACAGGATCCCTAAAGTTTCACATTCGGAGACATTTTAAAAATATTTGCTGTTTAGAATTTTGTTTCAATGAAGATACTGTGGTATACACACACTATGCGGTATTATCCAGCCTAAAAAGGCATAAAATCCTCTCCACTGCAGAAAAAATGGATAAGACTGCAGGGTCTGTATGTT
The DNA here is from genome assembly GCF_009828535.3 of Hylobates moloch. NCBI lineage: Eukaryota > Metazoa > Chordata > Mammalia > Primates > Hylobatidae > Hylobates > Hylobates moloch. The sequence goes on along the minus strand of NW_026657196.1, from coordinate 4,585 downwards.
AAGTGAAGTAAGGCGGGCACGGAATGACAAATATTACGTGTCCTCACTTAGATGTGGGAACAAAAAAGAAAATCTTGGCCAGATGTGGTGGCCCAGGTCTGTAATCCCAGCACTTTGGGAGGCCGAGTCGCACGGATCACTTGAGGCCAGGAGTTGGAGACCCGCCTGGCCAGCATGGTGAAACCCCGTCTCTACTAATAACACAAACATTTAGCCGGGCGTGGTGACGCGTGCCTGTAGTCTCAGCTACTCGGAAGGCTGAGGCCCAAGAAGCGCTTGAACTCGGGAGGCGGAGGTTGCAGCGAGCCCGGATTGTGCCTATTTACTCCAACCTGGGCAACAGAAAGAGACTCTGTCACACACCTACACACAAAGGGAATCTCAGGAAGGTGGAGAGTACAAAGGGGGTTAGCAGACGCTAGGAAGAAAAGGGGTGGGATGGGAAATGAAGAGAAGTGGATAATCGGGTCCCAAAATACAGAAAGATGGAATCGGTGAGTTCTAGTGTTTGACAGTACAGTATGAAAATTTGAGTTCACAAGAATTTCTTGTCTATTTCCAGAGGCTTTGGTAAGAAGCTTCCTAACTTTCTCATTATGCTGGTTTTGAAGCTCTTCTCCTTCTGCTCTTGAAATCATGCTGGTTTTTGTTTTTTTGTTTTGAGATGGAGTTTCGCTCTTGTTGCCCAGGCTGGAGCGTAATGGTGCAATCTTGGCTCACCGCAACCTCTGCCTCCTGGGTTCAAGCGATTCTCCTGCCTCCACCTCCCGAGTAGGTGGGATTACAGGCATCCGCCAGCACGCCCAGCTAATGTTGTATTTGTTGTAGAGACGGGGGTTTCTCCCTGTCGGTCAGGCTGGTCTTGACCTCCTGACCTCAGGTGACCCGCCCGCCTCGGCCTCCCAAAGTGCTGGGATTACAGGCGCGAGCGACTGCGCCCGGCCCATGCTGTATCCTTATCTGTTGTTGCTTGTTGTTTGTTTGTTTTTGGGCCCAGAAATAACTTCTCACCTCTACGTTCAAATGATTTTTCACATGAGTGCTAAGAAAGCTCATTGGTGGAAAAGCAGCCTTTTCAAGAAATGGTGTTGGAGGAACTTGATTTCCACGCGCAGAAGAATGAAGGTGGACCCTATGTCACACCAGGTGCAAAACTTAACACAAACTGGACCAAAGACCTAACCCCAGGTGCTAAAAGTATCATATGCCTAAAAGAAAACATTGGCCACATTTTCATGACGTCAGATTGGGCAACGCTTTCTGGGATATGACACCAAAAGCATAGGCAACAAAAGAAAATTACATTCCTTGGATTCCATCTAAATGACAGACACTTTTGTGCAGCAAAAAACACTGTGAACTGAGTAAAAAGATAACCCATGGATTAGGAAAAATATTTGCAAATCGTATCTCTGAAAAGAGGCTGATATCCGTAGTATATCAAGAACAGCTAGAACTAAACAACGAGAAACCCAAAGCGTCCCATTAACAATGGTCAGAAGACCCGAGTAGACGTGTCCCTAAAGGAGATACAGCAATGGCCAATAAGCATCTAAAATGATGTTCAAAATCACTACTCATAGGGAAGCGCAAATCAAACCAAGAATGTGACACCACACATTAGGATGGATATGATAAACAAGCATTGGTGAGACTAGAGGGAAGTAGGAATGCTCGAATATGATTGGAGGGAATGTAAAACCGTGAAGGAACAGGGAAAATAGTATGGCGTGTACGGGAAAAATCAGAAACAGAATGATCAGATGTTCCCGCAGTTGCATTTGTGGGTACCTACCAGAAAGAATTAGAAGCCAGGAATGGAAGAGAGATTTGTGCACCCATATTCATAGCAGCATTATTCACAACAGCCAAAATGTGGAAGCACCCCAAGGGTTTGTGGACAGATGAATGAAAAAGCACACTGCAGTTCATTCATACAATGGAAGACTATTCAGCCTTCAAAAGGCAGGCACTTGTGGCCGGTGCGGTGGCTCACGCCTGTAATCCCAGCATCTTGGAAGACTGAGGTGGGTGGATCACCTGAGGTCAGGAGTTCAAGACCAGCCTGGCCATCTTGGTGAAACCCTGTCTCTACTGAAAATGCAAAAAATTAGCCAGGCGCGGTGGCTCAAGCCTGTCATCCCGGCACTTTGGGAGGCCGAGGCTGGCGGATCACGAGGTCAGGAGATCGAGACCATCCTGGCTAACACGGTGAAACCCCGTCTCTCCTAAAAATACAAAAAATTAGCCAGGCGTGGTGGCGGGCGATTGTAGTCCCAGCTACTTGGGAGGCTGAGGCAGGAGAATGGCATGAACCTGGGAGGCGGAGCTTGCGGTGAGCCAAGATCGTGCCACTGCACTCCAGCCTGGGCGACAGAGCAAGACTCCGTCTCAAAAAAAAAACAGACAATGCAAAAAATTAGCCCAGCGTGGTGGTGTGTGCCTGTAGTCCCAGCTACTCGGGAGGCTGAGGCACAAGAATCGCTTGAATCCGGGAAGTGGAGGTTGCAGTGAGCCCAGATTGTGCCACTGCACTCCAGCCTGTGTGACAGTGAGACTCCGTGTAAACACAAAACAAAACAAAATGAAACAAAACGAAAAAACAAAACCAGACAGGCACTTCTGACACAGGCTGCAACATGGATGAACCTTGAAGACGTATCTTCAGTGAAATAAAGAAATCCCAAAAGGATAAACATGACCAGGCTCAGTGGCTCACACCTGTAACCCCAGCGCTTTGGGAGGCTGAGGCAGGCGGATCCCCTAAGGTCAGGAGTTCGAGAGCAGCCTGGGCAATATGCTGAAAGCTCGTCTCTGTTAAAAATACAAAAATTAGCTGGGCGTGGGTGCGCACGCTTGTAATCCCAGCTACTCGGGAGACTGGGACACAAGAATCGCTTGAACCCACGATGTGGAGGTTGCAGTGAGCCGAGATCACACCACTGCACTCCAGCC
>NW_026657196.1:0-1530 GCF_009828535.3 Hylobates moloch | reverse complement strand
AAAAAAAAAAAAAAAAAAAAAAAAACAGAAAAACAAATTCAACACGGTATGATTCCACTTCTATCAAGTGCCTAGAGTAGTTAAACTCATAGAGTTGCAAATCAGAATGGTGGCCCCCGGGGTGGGCGACAGAGAGGAATGGAGAGTTTGGTGAATGGGTGCCATTTCCATTTTGAAAGATAAAACTGTTCTGGAGATGACGGCGGTGATGGTTGCTAAACAATGTGAATGTACTTAATGTCATTCAACTGTCAACTGAAAAATAGTGGAAATTGTTAGTGTTTATACCAGCCATTCTAGATGAAATCATATATATTTACAATTTTTAGTATTGATACGTGGTATATTTTCCCATAATAAAAGATGAAAATGAAAGCAGTTGGATCTTTAGAAAGAAAAGAAAGAAGCGAAGAATGCACACAAGCTTCCTCCTGATTACAGGAAGAGCCCCAAAGCTTCTATGGACACCCCCTTTTCTCTTCTTCTTCCTGCATTCTTATGAGGAAATCTTTAGAGATTGGGGAGCTTGGGCGACTTTGGCTAATGAGGAGCTCTGTGCCTGGAGCCCCCCAGGCCATAGAGTAGTCAATACTCAGTCTGTGCCTCCAGCCCTGCAGTCTGAGGTTCCAGTCCTGGGGGCTCCACACCCGTCACCTGTATCAGGAGGCTCATGTCTCACCCTGTCTTCTTGCCAGCCTTGAGGACGGAGTCTGAACCTCCATTGTGCACCACGCAGGGAGGACCGTGGACCTGTTCTCTGCGGTCATGGCCCAGCAGAGGGGAAGGGCAGTTCAGCTGAGGTCACGTTTGGGAGCCTCGCTTTGTTTCCTCATCCTCAGGACAAACAGGACACTGCAGTGGGCAGATGGGAGGAGACCAAGGTGCAACCTGTCAGCTCAGCAGACTGTGGAGTTTCTGTTCTTGCTTGTGGTGGGGGGGTCTCAGAAATCTTATTCAAACTTTTGCCTTCCTCCCCCACTGGTTGTCCTTTTCATAGACACCTCACCCAAGATAGCAGGGAATGAGTCCCTCTAAACTATTCCCTAAGAACAACAAAGATGATGAAGGTGATGATGAGGATAAAGAGGATGAAGACAGACACCAGGGCATCATGAACCCTTACTGAGGGCTTCCTAAAGGCCAGGCTCTGAGCTCTGTGCTCTATGCAGCTTGTTTCATTTCATCTGCGTAGTTTCCCAGTTAGGAGTGCATATTTCATGATGATTTTACGGACTAGAAAAGGAGCAATGCATTTTCATAGGACTTGTACCAGATCATGAAGTCAAAAAGGGTGAAGTCCAATTTGAACCAGGCAGTCTAAGTCTGGACACATGGCATTTGGCCAATCCTCTCCCTGCATCCAACCTGCCCTCTCAAATCCTTGTCACTCAGGCCGATGCCCCTGCTCACTGTGCCCTTCCCTTTGGGGGTTCCTTGTAGACCACAGCTAGACCAGTGGGTGCCACAATCACTGTGTCAAGTAGAGAAAGGGCAGCTGAGATCACATCAAAGGTTCCAGAAAGAATGGGC
>NW_026657195.1:0-5088 GCF_009828535.3 Hylobates moloch | reverse complement strand
TTCCAACAGTAAGAATTATTCATATGTGAGTCTTCCATACATGTGTGTGGATCAAAGGATCACTCTCATTATGTGGCAGTTTGGGGCGTTTTAGGGCATAGGAAGAAAGGGCAGAATTTAAGCCTGAAAACTGCTTCCCCAGGCTCCTCAGAGGCATGTATAAGGGCCCTTCACACACTGTGAACAACATAATAAATACTTCCCGAGGCCTCATTCCATGAAATCTCGGTGCTTGGGTACCCAAGGAGTCAGGAGGGGTGATTTTATCACGAATATTGAAGCAGAACAGCCCTGCTCTGACTCACAGTCTGTTTTCCTTCAACCGGGATCCCCAGGGGCATTGTTAAAAACCGCTCCCGCTGTGTCTTCTGAATAAAAGATGGCTTTAGGGCAGCACAGAATGAGCTGCTGCTTGGGCTAGGAAACATCCTCTGTCCAAACCTTCATGCTTTATCCGGACACAAGGGCAGAGGCCACACTAGCACTTCAGGACAGAGAGTGACAGGCAGACAGTGCCCGGTTCTGTGGTGGATGACACAAAGGCTGGTGCGGAAGAAGGGCTGAACCCCGGGGAGGCCTGACGCCTGTCAGTAATGAGATCATGAAAAGCAGTTCTGAGTTGCTTCCGTGTGGCCCCACGAACATCTTTATTCCCTGGGTCTGTGCCTGGGGTGGGCCTCAGATCCCATAGAACAGAGTGAAGGGGTTGTCACATTTACTTGTCATTTGGTAATTTTCAGTGAATTAGGGGTATGGAGTTTCCATCTGCCATCTGGCCTCACTCTGGTAACCATGGTAACCACCATCTGCCTGACTTAATACTATCAAGTCCTGTGCCAAAAGAGCACTGGACAGGGTGTTGGGACCAGAGAGCTGGTCATCCTTTACTGGTCACCCTGGACAAGGGCTCTGACCTTGCTGGGTCTCAGTCTCTTTCTGTGTATAACAGCAGATTTGGTCTGAATGTCTTTAAGGTGCCTTTCTCTTAGGAAGAGAATGCCACTCTGGGGAGAAATTATCTGAGATCATCAGCACCATTTATAGTCTGAGGACCTGGTCAGCATTTCTTATGTCTCCTGCATGTGGAGTTAAAGTGTTACCTGTCTGGAGACAAAGAGAATTGCCTGTGAATTAACTGCTGAGGAAAGCAGCTATAAAAACGAGTGATAGGAACTAGCAAAAGGAAAGAGACAGGACTGTTTAAGTGCCACAAGGCGGAAACTAACTGTTCCGAGTGAAAGGGACCTCAACAATGACTCCACTGGGGCTGATATGGCCAGAGAGGGGAAGGGGCCCGTCCAGGGCCACTCAGGGAGCCAGCGGCAGCACAGATGCACCCCCAGCCAGCTCCGTCCTCCATGGGGAGCTTCAGCTGGGAACAGTCAATGGTGACTTTCCTGTGCTCAACTGGCCACACGCTGGTTTTACATTTCCCAGGACAGGAGGCTTCCTGCCCCGTCTCCAACAACCCACTGCGTCCCCTGGACTTGGGTACATCTACCTGAACTACTGGAGAGGAAAGACTACTAGATACTTCTTAAGGCTTGGAAAGGTCTCACCCCACCCCAAGCTTCTTTCTTGAAGCTAAGTCATTACACTGACTTAGGCGCTAAAGTCTGGACTTGGTCTCTGGGCTCAGGCCAGAATTATTTCCCAGAAGCCTGAACTCCAGGCCAAAACCCAGGCTCCTTGGGACTCACTGGCCACCTTCTCACTCACCCTAAACTCTGCGCTGCCCACTCCAGGCAGAGTACACAGGGGCACTTCAAAACCTCGTGGGTGGGATACACTCATGCTTAGGAAGCCGGTAAGCAGTGCTAACGTTTTGGTTTCTTTTTGTTTGGTTTTCAAAAGGTACATAAAGAGGGTGGGCAACTATAGCACTCAGAGATTATTTTACTGTGATGTTAATGAAGCTTAAGCTTCTAAGTCCCTAGCATTTCATAATAAGTTTCTAAGTCCCTAGCAGTTCTATTCCTTTACTTAAGGCAGGACTCTCCAAATTATATATGTTTTAGACCCACGAAACCTGGGTCTGCCCCTAATAGCACCACAATCTTTTCAGATCTTACGTCTCCAAAGGTCTTACATTTCCTGGATAGAGCTCCCTCAGCATCCCAGCTCAGCCCCATCCCACACCTGGCGCCCTGGTGCTCTGGTGCTCTGGCCTGGTGACTCCTGATTCCCCAGTCTGGAACTCATCCTCCTCCCACATCCTCAACTTCCCTTCCTCCCCCATCCTCTACTTCCCTTCCTCCCCCATCCTCTACTTCCCTTCCTCCCTATTCAAACAATCCACCTAGCGCTGGATACCTGGGAACTCGGATCCCCCTCCTTAACTCCCAGTCTCCTGCGGGGCAAACAGACCATGCCTACAAATAAGTGACTGCATAAGCAGGTACTTAAGTACCAAAAGGGGTAGCAGGCTCACCAAAAATTCGACTAGCACAGTGAGTGGCGTCTCCAAGGATTCTCGCCCCAGTCTCTCTGAGCACGAGGAGAGATAAGAAATACTGCTCCCTAAGGGGAAACTGAGTGCCAGGCAGCGCCGTCCACCACTGGGCAGGGGGATCCTTCGCTCCACACCCCAGAGGGTTGGAATCCTTCCTTCTCTACCCATCCAATCCCCGACCCCGACTCACCGAACTCGCAAGGGCCGTCGCGCGCCTTGTGCAGGTGACCCGGGTGCGCGCGGGGCGAGTGCCGGGCGCGCAGGCGCAGCGCGCAGACGCTGGGGTACGAGCGACCGTCGGAGCCGCAGACGGTGCCGCGCTGCGCGCACACGCAGAGCCCGGTGCCCTCGGGCGCCGCCCCCGCGGCCCGGCTCGCGCACACCAGGCCGGGGCCGCAGCGCGCGCCTGCGCGGCCCCCGCAGCTCGCGCCCTCGGCTCCCAGGCAGCGAGTGCAGCAGCCGCACTCGTCGCGCGCCGAGATCCCGGGCGCCGGGCAGGGCGCGGGCGCCGGGCAGCCCTCTGGCCTGCACGGACCACACTCGGGTAGCCGGCCGCCCACGTCGCGGATTCCGAGGCTCGGGGACAGCGGCGGCAGCAGCGGCAGCAGCAGCAGAAGCAGCAGCGGCAAGAGCAGAGACAAGCGCGGCATGGCTTGCTCCGGGACAGCGGCGACGCCTCTGCTTCGCGCTCCGCTCCGCGCCCGCCGAGCAGCCACCGCTCCCGCCCCGCGGCCGCTGATTGGCCGGGCCTGCACCGCGGGGCGCCCGCAGACCGCTGCTCCAGCCCGGGACCCGCGCGGTGCCCGCGGCCCGGGGCTCCGAGCTGGAGGGACGCCCACAGAGCAGCTCTCCGACCTCCGATTGGACTCTTGAGGGAACCGAGACCCAGTCGGGGCGAGAACTTGCCCGAGGTCGCTATGGCAGAGTCAGGATTGGATAACCGTTAAGGTCTCCGGATCCAAGGCTGGCTCCAGATAGTATGCCCGTAAATCCTCCCAGAAGTATGCGCTATTTTATTTAATTTTATTTTGCATTCAGTAGTTTTCAAAGTTTTATTTTATAAAGAGAATATATGGTTTAAAATGTAGATTTTACATGTACATGTAAGGATGAAAAGAGGGTTACCCTACCACCTTGTATCCCCATCCTCCAACTCGGCTTCCAGAGGCCACTCTTGCTATCGGGTTTTTGTATATCTTTTCAGAAATTTTATCTATGCCTATAAAAGTACATGTGCCTAAAAAAGCCCCTTCCTTTAAAACACACACACTCTGTTTCTCTCTCACACACACAGAGTAGCGTGCCATACACATTAGTCTGCACTTGGTTTTTGCACTTACAATGTTTCACAGTTTCCCCACCTCTTGTCATCTCTGAAACTGGGTTTCCTATACAATCAATGGGAGTATAGTTCATTGGCTCTGTGTGTTTCTTAATGCTGCATAAAGTCATGGTGCATCTCCGTCCACAGTGACTTTGTTGTGATGAGATATGGTGGAGTTCATACAGAGTGGCCTTTCCACAGGGTTTAGTTGCAGTTATTTAACCACTTGTTTTACATCCTTTGGTTAATATGAATAATGCTTTGATGAAGTCTTGGTGCACAAGGGTCAGTGTACCTGTGGCTTAGTGGGGAATGCATGTTGGAAAGATGCAGTTTCTTGTAGTCAGTTATTCATGCCGCTGTTGCGCCTTCTCTGGGCCAGGCTCTGTGCACACCATCCTGCCTGAGTTCCGGCAGGTCACCCAGACGAGAAACCTAAGAGAGTCTTGGCTGCTGGGATTTGATGTGTTGCCGGGTAAAGGCATTGGATGGAGGGAGGGACTCGCTGAGCAGGTTTTGTAGGAGACTTTTCCTGCCTTTACTGGCCACCCCTCATTTGTCTTGTGCTCTATTGTTTTTTCTTTGCTGAGCTCCTGGAGATAGAGAAAGCCTCTTGCAGCCTGGGAAGACTAGCTACACCATTCTTGGGTGGGGTTCATTTTGCTTTTCAAGCCCAGTTCCTTCCCAGTTTGCAATCTTCTTATCCCCAGAAAGGAGCCTCTTCTGAGGCCACTTTATGTGATGGTCAGAGGAGGGCCATCTGCCTGGTCTACGCCGGGCCTTACCTTACAATCAGCCACACAGAGCAGGGGTGGTCAGGCACCATGAAGGGGTGGTGGTAAGGAATAAATATAACAATGTTGGTAATGCACTCAGCGCAGCTCTCAGAACGTATCAACAGTGGCTTTCAACCTGGAGGCTGCTGTCTTTACCAGGAGGGGCCTTTTAAAGTGCTCTCACCCCTTGACCCCTCTGTGCTCTTCTAGGAATCTCTCCTAAAAAAATAATCACTATGTGTGAAGATTTCATCCTGGAGTTGGTTACTACAGCCAAAAAAAAGGAAACGACCTAAATGCCCACTGAGAGGCAATCATTAAATAAATTATGGTACATCTAACAATAGAGGATTATGCAGGCATTAAAAATTAGAAAGATATGGGTTAATAGAAATGAAAACATGTTTATAATACATTGTTTAGTAAAATAGCAGTTAAAAAGTGCACATCTAATGTGATGGCATATTTGTAAATATGTGAATGTGTAAACATGCAAAAATGTAAGATTGTTTTAATGATGTGAAGGAAACCCTTTT
>NW_026657194.1:0-5089 GCF_009828535.3 Hylobates moloch | reverse complement strand
AACTGAGCAGCTACCAAAAGGAAAAGAAATAGTCTTATCAAAATGAAACCTGCACTTGTATGTTCATCACAGCACTATTCACTATAGCAAAATCATGGGATCAAACAAAGTGTCCATCAATGGGTGTATTGGATAAAGAAAATGTTGTATATACGTACCACAGAATACTATGCAGCCATAAAAATAATAAAATCATGTTCTTTGCAGCAACATGGATGCAGCTGGAGGCCATTATTCTAAGTGAAGTAACTCAGAAACAGAAAATCAAATAGTGCACATTCTCACTTATAAATGGGAGGTAAAGAAAGGGTACATATGCACATAAAGATGGAAAACAACAGACATTAGGGACTCCAAAAGTGGGGAGAGAGGGAAAGGGCAAGGGTTACAAAATTACTTATTGGGTGCTATGTTTACTATTTGGGTAATGGGTTTACTGGAAGCCCAAACCCCAGAATTATGCAATATAACCATGTAACAAACCTGCACGTGTACCCACTGAATCTGTTTTTTTTAAAGACTTAAGAGAAAAACAACAACAAGAAGTACAATAGGCAAATAAGAGTTTCACAAAGCGATAATTTCTTTGCCAGAGTAATTTTCTGTGTTATATGAAATATAATTCAAGAACGTTTCCTAAAATGGGCAGACTTTAGTCATCAACTGCAAGAGCTCCACAAGAGTTTAGCATCATGGATTTTTAAAAAGTCAGTTCCAGTGCATTTTCTTTGGAACCCCAGAATACCAGAGATAAAAAGAGGGTCCTGAAATACACTAGAGAAAAAAATTAGATCACTAACAAATAAAATAAGGATAACATTTAACTTCTTAGCAATGTTAGAAGTTGGAAAACAATAGAAGCATATCTGAACCAGATATAAGGGAGGAAAAATAGTTTTTTTCTCTACCCTTCATAGTTCTTAGTTGGGATGGACCCCTGTAATCAAGACAGATTAACAAGAGAAAAATAAAGTAATAACATGTATAACTCATGTATACATAGGAAATATCCAAGAGAATGTGAAATCTCAAAGAAGTGCCTTTGACTTCAAGCTTAAATATTATCAGTGGAACCGGCCGGGCGTGGTGGCTCATGCCTGTAATCTCAGCACTTTGGGAGGCCGAGGCGGGCGGATCACGAGGTCAGGAGATCGAGACCTTCCTGGCTAACATGGTGAAGCCCTGTCTCTACTAAAAGATACAAAAAATTAGCCGGGCGTGGTGGCGGGCGGGCGCCTGTAGTCCCAGCTACTTGGGAGGCTGAGGCAGGAGAATGGCGTGAACCCGGGAGGCGGAGCTTGCAGCAAGCCGAGATGGCACCACTGCACAACAGCCTGAGCGACAGAGCGAGACTCCGTCTCAAAAATAATAATAATAATAATTATCAGTGGAAACAAAGAAAGAGGGTGAGAGAGGCCAGTAATGGGAAGATGTCCAGGAAAGACACAATAAACAAGGGTAAGATTTATTTTGTAGATTTAACTCCAGCCTTTTCAATTGATAAGAATCTCTAGTAATTTATCCTTCCCTCTCCTCCTGGTATAGAGAGGGAGACACCCTTAGAAATGGAGATTTCTTTTATAGATGTAAAATTTCTCTTACAAAAGGCTGATGTTTATTCTATTTTTACAGTTTCTTCTGTGTCTGCAGTTTATCAAAATAATCAGCTCAAAATAATCCTTCTGCCTATGAGAGATATTTTGGGATGGCATATCTTGGGCTCCTACATAGACATATCAAAGATAAACAGTAGAGACATAATTTTCAGAAATACGGAGGTAAACAGAAGAAATGGCTAAAAGCCCTCTGGAAAATAGAGTAGAAAGGAGCGTAGGGACTGCTGTTTGCTTGTTTTGTTATAAGTCCAGCACAACTATTTAACTTTTCAAACTATAAAAGTTTGAAATATATAAACTTATAAATGAAAATTGTTTTTTCAAAATAAGGTGTGAAGCCTAGATTGAATAATATTTGAGATTACTGGCAGTTTACTCTATAAAGTGTTTGAGTGTATTAGCTGTGTTGCAATTGGCACAGTATAGCATTTTCTCATGCATAGAAGCATGGAAATTATTTTGTAGAGGCCAAGTGGAGTGGGGGAATTCCCCTTCATCCTCTGAAGGTTCACTGAAAAATCAACTCAGAAAAGAAGATTAATTGGATAAAAAGCATAAACATTTATTAATCTTCACACAGGGGAGAACCACAGAGTGATTACCCCATATCCCAATGTGGCCCAGACACTCATATAACCTTATTTCAGGGTGGGTGAATATAAGTAACTCTACTGGGGGCCAATGAATGATTTCCAGGGAGAATGAATGGATTGAGGAACAGAGATTAACTTGTAAATGGTTCTCTTTAGAAATTGAATGAGCCTGAGAGACATATGTTATCTTGTTAAGGAATCTGTTCAGGTGTAATGTAAATTCTTGGTCTCCTTTTCTGCAGTAGATAGTGAGAGAACAGGGAGGGAAAGGAAAAACAATTGTTCTCCTTAGTGGGTCCATGAGGTCTTTATGTAGATAGGGAAAAAGTCTCTTCCAGCGTCTGTTGATTGCTAAGGGCCTTTAATTCAAAATACTAATTATACCAGGAAACAATTTTTTGGGGTGAAGTTTCCTGCACTCCTTCAAATGTTAATATAAAGTGTGATTCTTCTCCAAAACAGCACAATGATTGTTAAGTGTCAGGCATTTAAAATAATTGATAACTGATTATCACAGTAATCCTGCATGTTAGTTAAGATTTAGAAACTGATATTCAGCAAGATCAAGCTACTTGTCCATGCTAACAATTACTTAATGGCAGAGAGGAGTTTTTAAACAGGTTAATTTGACTACAAGATCCAGAGTACTGTCTATAACATAGACTGCTACTTGACCTTAAGATATTATACAAATATAATATATAGGAGCTGTTTAGGCTTTGTATGTAAGATGATGAAAACGTACCTCTAGTGCACACAGTTTCAGGCACCACAACCTTCCAGGTGACACTGAAAACAGCCAAGTGAAGAAAAAGAGAAAAGAGTATATACACACACAAAATTAAAACACAGACACATAAACACATTGGGGAAGAATTTAAATGATGACAAAGCCTAAACAAAGAATAATTACTATTATAAAGTACAGATAGCACATGTAGAAAGAGATATCAAATGACAAATGATCTCTTTACTCATTTTCTTTTTCTTTTTATTTTTTATTTTTTTTGAGATGGAGTCTTACTCTGTTGCCCAGGCTGGAGTGCAGTGGCACGATCTTGGCTCACTGCAACCTCCACCTCCCGGAGTCAAGCGATTCTCCTGCCTCAGCCTCCCAAATAGCTGGGACTACAGGTGCCCGCCACCACGCCTGGCTAATTTTTGTATTTTTAGTAGAGATGGGGTTTCACCATACTGGTCAGGCTGATCTTGAACTCCCGACCTCAAGTGATCCACCTGCCTCGGCCTCCCAAAGTGCTAGGATTACAGGCGTGAGCCACCATGCCTGGCCTTCTTTATTCAGTAAAACTGATTAGGAGAAATTAAGAATACGGTTGGAATTTATTATAATTTTATAACTTTTATTAAAAGAAAAACTTTAGACAAATTAAATTGAACAGAGTTTAACTGAGCAAAGATTGATTCATGAATTGTGCAGCCCCCAAACCAGAAAAGGTTCAGAGAAGCTCTGCACTGTCACATGGTTGGAGAGGATAAAGGCAGATAAAGGAAAGTGATGAACAGAAAATGGAAGTGAGGAACAGAAAGACCTAGATTGGTTGCATCTTGGTGTTTACCTTATTTAAACATGTTTTGAAGAGCTGACCACTTTTGATTGGCTGAAACTCAGTGATTGGCACATGAATTGGTTAGTCTGTTTACACATCTAATTATGTTACAGTTCATTATGAATAGAGAAACTTTTAGGTCAAACTTAAAATATGTAAGGAGCTTTAGCTTTAGTCTAAACTTAACAATTCCCCCCACCTGCTTGGGGCAACCTCTCAATTTTGAGAGGTTGACCAAAACTAGGTATTGATGTCACTCTGTCACCATCATAAATGTACTTATTTGTTCTCAAATACTACTGGGAAATAGAACAGTGTACTTTGTGCAACAAGAAGTGTCAGCAACTATACAGATTATTTTCTGTTCAGCCAATAAGAAATCTAGAGCAAGTCTATTATCTAGTACAACTTTAGCAAAAGAATTTGAAGAAGTCTATTGTACAACCACAGCCTTTGCAGGAGAATCTGCTTTAGAACCTATTATGAAAGATAAATTTCTAATCATCTCATTTACTCCAAACCATGGAACAAAAGATCCAATACGTGATGCCTATCCAGAAGGGTGAAGGCCTCCTGGCAATGTTCTCTTTAACATTATGATGTAGGTTAAGAGGAGTGGACCAATGTTCTGTTTCTAACTGATCATGGAGCAACAAAGGTACCAATAAATTAAAAACTCTCAACCACATTGAACTTTCATCTTCCACCTATCAAGGCATAAGTTTGCCTTGTATAAGGTTGGCTGTAAAATTCTCCACAAATAAAAGTGTATCCCATGCATGCACACAAGACTTCCTTTCCAGTTCCATTGCTCATAAAGGCACAAGCAAGGAAAGAAAATTATTAGAGGTCTCTCATGATAGCAGAGGTATCTTTGTCTATGATCTTGGGAAAGCTGTCCACATCAGGGCTGCCATCTGCTTCCAGGGAGAAACTTCCATGATTAACTTGACCTTAAGATCTCCAAAGTGTGTACAATTTCGAGAGTCTGGAGGGGCCCTTCTGAGTTGTGAGATTATGGATCCAAGAATTGAGGTCCCAAAGTTTTGCTGTAGTATGAGTGGCAAGGGAAGTCTTTCTCTGATGCCATTTCCAGAGGACCTGATATGGTTTGGCTGTGTCCCCATCCAAATGTCATCTTGAATTGTAGTTCCCACAATCCCCACGTCTTAGGAGGGACCCAGTAGGAGGTAATTTAATCATGGGGGCAGTTACCCTCATGCTGGTCTTGTGAGAGTGAGTTCTCATGCATGAGATCTGATTTTTTTTTTTTTTTTTTTGAGACAGAGTCTGGCTCTGTTACCCAGGCTGG
>NW_026657193.1:0-5089 GCF_009828535.3 Hylobates moloch | reverse complement strand
CTGCAGATGGTTAACCTTTCGTTATACCTGCCTTGCCCTGATAAGAGGAGTTATCATCAGGTGCTAGGATAATGTCATTTAATATAATCCCAGGTGTAATTTAATGGCTTCTCCTGACCAGTGACTTGTGCTTGATTTTGCATATTCTACTAAAGAAAATAGTTTGCAGATAACACCTGCCTGTTCATTAATAGAATGAAGCTGTCACACAGCCAGATCACTTATTATAACCATCAGCAAAAGAATTCTTCCTAAAATAAAGTGAGGGGGAATGCACATCATTTTTTTTAACTTCTCTGTCCTGGACCAGTATAGCTGCAGTTATGGCAGTTAGGATGTTTTTAGCTGCAAATAAAGAATATCTGATTAAAACTGGCTGAAATAACAGGGGTTTGTTAATTTCACATGGCAAGAAGTCTGGGCACTAGATCATCCCAGGGTTGCAACCCATCGGGGTTGTCATTTAACATTTTCCATTTTTCTGCCTTGCTGTCCTGTGACTAGATGGCCGCATGGTCACAAGATGGCTGCCACAGCTCCAGACATCCTGTCCTTACACAGTAGCATCCCAAGCAGGAAAGAAGAGGAACAGCAACACAAAAGGCCTTCTCACTTGCCTCTCTCTGGACAGAGAGAAAAATCTGTTTCCCACAGGCTCTCAGTATACTGCCCTATATTGCTCAGTAACTCAAATTGGACTACATAGCTGCCTCTAGACCAGTCACAAGTGCAGAGGAACAGGACTGCCATCTCTTCTTGTCTTTTAGAATCAATGACTGGCATCCACTCGCATGTGGCTGTTGTACCTTGTAATAACTGCCTTTTGTGTCGAGACTGCCAGAGTGTTCTGTCTACTAAAATGGACTTGGATTTGTGGAAAAAAGAGGATTCTTCCTCTCATGCTTTTTCTGTAGCTTTTTAAAGATTTATGGATATAGCTGTAGAAGGGAAAAAGAAAAATCCTGTTTCTCTCTCTTCCATGCAATAGCTTGTTAAACTAAGAAGGACATGATTATTCCATTCAGTTTGAATCCTGTTTATTGAATGACCAAAGGATGTAAACAGCCTTCGTAAAAGACGAAGTGTAATCCAGACAGGAAGGATTATTATTGAGGAAAAGAGGTGCTTATGACATAAGAGCTTTTACTCCTATTTTGGCTCTTAAAACTCTGTTTTACTTTGGTTTTAGACTTAGAAGGTTTTGACTCCGTGGTATCATCTACTGAGAAACTCAGTCATCCGACCACAAGCAGACCAAAAGCTACAGGGAGGCGGCCTCCGTCCCAGTCCCTCACATCCGTAAGTGTCTCCTCATACTGTATGTCGCCTTACTTCTCTACAGCTGAAAAGCTGGACAGATTAGAGACTCTAGCTAAGGACTCTTCTGCAAGCAGCCGATTTGAGGACACCCTGGGAGAGGGAGGCCATGAGATACACTGCCAACCAAAAGTGATTTCAGAGTCTTCTTGAGTTGAGCGGCATTTCTTTCTATTTGTTCTTTGTGTTTCTGCCAGCAAGGTAGGTGCTCCCTATTCCCACTTTCCTTTTCTTTCCTTCCAGACTGATTCTTATTTGAACTTGAAATGAAATGGGTAAGAAAAAAATCACGTTTTATGGTGGGGAGAGGAGAATGAGGCTGGTTTGGTGTGTAAACAAAACAAAACTTTACTAAATAAAGATCTGCTCCTATGTAGCACCAGGCAGCAGCCGAACCTTTCTCTCTCAAATCCCCATTGCCTGTACCCCTCCACAGAATACCACGCAGACCTTCAGGAGATTGTTTTCAAACATATGAGGCACCTGGTGATGAAGGAGAGACCGATTGGAACACTCAGGATAACCCATAGAAGATTTTTGTTTGGGTCGTTTTGAATGACTTTTTATTGTGAACCTATTACACGTTTATTGTACCCAAATTTGAACTACAAAATGTATAAAGAAGAAAGTTATCTGTAATCCTGCTCCCCAGTGCAAAGAACCGTTAACTTTTTGCTATACAGCCTTAGCTTTTTTTAAAAAAATTATTTGTATATATAAAATTATTTCTTCACAAATAGGATTACGTAGTACGCATCGTTTTGAAACTTGCTTTTCTCCTCTTCTGTTGTGTGCCTTTCTCCCCAGTCATGACACATTCTTCCCTGACATCACATTTCATGGCTGCCCATTTTTCTAACCTATGAGTATGTGAGCATTTAGCCAATGTACTGTTATTGGGCATTTATGTTGTTTCCAGTTCCTCATTATAAACAACACTCAAATGAATGCCACTGCAGAAAAATCTTGATGCTGCTCTAAAATTATTGACTTCGGTAAAAATTTTCTGGAAGTGGGTCAAAGGGAAATGTATGTTTTGCTTTTGCCACAGGTTGTTCTGTCCCCTCCAAGCTCACCTTCCACAAGTTGTGTTTGTGTATAAGTTCGATCTCTCTCTCTCTCTCTATTTATTTGTTTCCGTATAGCACATTGCTTTGTTCCAGTGAGTCTAAGTCCTTATAACCTCTACCCAGATAAACCAAGGAATTAACCTTTTGCAGGTTTCCCAGGACACTTCCTATTTTCATGTCATCACTGATCCCACCTAAGGTGTCATCATTTAGAAGAAAAAGAATGTCACTTCCTTGGAACCTCTTCTCTCATATCTAGAGTCTGGAAGTATGGTTTGAGTCATCCTATTTTTTCTCTTAGTACGAAAAAACCTAACTGCATTGACACCTTTTTGGGTGAAACACTTTTAAAAGTAGCTGACTTTTTTTATTGTTATACAGACTTCTCTGTCAACACTACCTTCTTTCCCCTCTCCCTCTCACCTCTTCACACCCCACCCCAACACCCCTCTTATACCCACGACCTGTTTAGTTGGTTCTTAGTATCTCTATATTTTGTTTTTCAATCCTACCTCCTCCATCTTCTCTATAAATCCTTCATCATTTTTGTCTTCCTTCCAAATTCTTCCCAACTTCTCAAGGTCTAGAGAGCCTTGTGACTTCCAGAATTACAGAAAGGTTTAAATTACCATCTCTTGTCCCACCTTTGGTCCATACATCCCATGCCTGAGAGTTCGTATGTATTTAGGGGATGTGGTAAGGACATATCATCTTCACTGCCTTCAGACTACACAGTTGTTCATTCATTCAACAACTCTTTATAGACATCTATCCCCTATGGGCTTGGTACTGTGCCAGGTACCAAAGATACAACTGGAATGAAAAGCACATGGTCACTGCCTGCAGGAAGCTTACGGCACAGAGACTCGAAGTTTGGCATTTTATATGAAGTGATTTCATTTGCAGACTTAAAACAAAAGGATATATTTGTGCTTTAAAGTATAAATATTATATTATCTTCATTCCCATTCATCCCCACTTGGATGTGTACATTGAATTCCTATTTACCCTTCTTCAGTTAGCACCTGTGGATTTTTCATAGGCAAGTGGAGGCTTAGTGGATATGGGTGTATTCCTCAAAGGCCACTGGGGGAAATGATGGACGAAATGCACCAGTCATGATTCCCCAGCCTGGGGCCTCTGACCCTAGCTGAAGCTCTTTATGTTTATAGGACTCAAAGAGCAAGCTTTGATTGGCAGCTCATGAACCCTAGGTTGTAATGGAGGGAACTGGCTTTTTGAATAAAATCTCAAAATGAAAGGATTCAGGCATGGTATGGTGGCTAAGCAGTTAAGCCTAGATTAATAAGAAGGCTTGGTGGTAGAGGAAACGTTATTCTAGGTAATTGGATTTTCAGATTAAATGAAGATTAACAAATAAAACCTGTTAAATTGAAAACTTTGCTTAAAAATTCCCTAAAATGCATTAGGTTTCTGCCTTAAGTAAACAGAAGAAAACATACGATATTTTTAGGTGTAATTTTTCTATAATGACGCCAAGTGGTGACTTTAAATGGGACTGTTTTTCTACCACCAGGGTAGAAAGCATAGAGATGAAGCTGAAGATGAGCTTGCCCAAAGACATCTCTGGAAGATTCTTCATTATAAAGGATTCCTTGCTATAGGAACTCTTATTTTAATTTGCTTTGTTCTAAAATAGGGAAATTCTAGCCCAGTGATCATCTATGACCAAGCGAATTCCAGTGAATTGGTCCAGAATTTTTTTTTTTTTTCAGACAGGGTCCCGCTCTTTTGTCCAGGCTGGAGTGCAGTGGTGCAGTGTCAATGGCTCACTGCAGCCTCGACCTCTGGGGCTCAAGTGATCCTTCCACCTCAGCCTCCCGAGTAGCTGGGACTCCAGGTGCACGCCACCGTGCCTGGCTAATTTTTGTATTTTTCGCAGAGATGGAGTTTCGCCATGTTGCCCAGGCTGGTCCCAAATTCCTGGGCTCAAGAGATCCTCCCGCCTCATAATCCCCATGTTGGGATTATGGTCGTGAGCCATTGCGCCTGGCCTCATCTGGCTTTTTTATCTTTATAGTGATCTTCACAGTGAGGCAGAAAGAAAACAGGGGTGTCATCCTATATTTTACCAAAAGATGCTACCATTCTGTAAATATACTATAGCAATACGGACTCCAAAATGAATGTTGACTGTCAGCAATAATGAGGGCAGAGATTTAGCAGCAGGTACCAAAGGAGATATGCTTTTTGCACTAGCGAGCAGGGCTGTGCTCTCAAGCTGAGGAAACACTGGTCACTGGACCACAAGCCTGGTGAGCCCTTATCCCTGGAAATGGTTTTCTCTCAGACACATCCTTTAGGGCACTTCCGTATGCAGCAGATTTAGTGATCATGGAAAAGGTCAAGGAAAAGGAAGAGGAGGGAATGGAGGAGAGGCAGATTAGAGCATCCTCTTGTTGACCTGTGTGTTCTTCCCTGGTAGACTGTCAGCCCTGTGAGGGCAGGCATCCTGTGTGGCATGTCACTAAGTCTGCAGTACAAGCTCAGTGCTTGGCACATGGTAGCAAACGTTTAGAGGAAGGAGCAGGAAAGGGTGGACGATGGATGCTTGCAAGGATGAAGTGATTGATGGACATCAGTGGCAAGATCCCTGGTTTAAGAAACCTTGCTTCTTAGTCGCAGTTCTGCCACTAATCAGCTATGTGACTTGAGCGTGTGGATAACAGCACACTTTTTTG
>NW_026657192.1:0-5089 GCF_009828535.3 Hylobates moloch | reverse complement strand
TTCCAACAGTAAGAATTATTCATATGTGAGTCTTCCATACATGTGTGCGGATCAAAGGATCACTCTCATTAGGTGGCAGTTTGGGGCGTTTCAGGGCATAGAAGGAAAGGGCAGAATTTAAGCCTGAAAACTACTTCCCCAGGCTCCTCAGAGGCATGTATAAGGGCCCTTCACACACTGTGAACAACACAATAAATACTTTCCGAGGCCTCATTCCATGAAATCTAGGTGGCGTGGGTACCCAAGGAGTCAGGAGGGGTGATTTTATCACGAATATTGAAGCAGAACAGCCCTGCTCTGACTCACAGTCTGTTTTCCTTCCACCAGGATCCCCAGGGGCATTGTTAAAAAACGCTCCCGCTGTGTCTTCTGAATAAAAGATGGCTTTAGGGCAGCACAGAATGAGCTGCTGCCTGGGCTAGGAAACATCTCGTCCAAACCTTCATGTTTTATCCGGACACAAGGGCAGAGGCCACACTAGCACTTCAGGACAGAGAGTGACAGGCAAACAGTGCCCGGTTCTGTGGTGGATGACACAAAGGCTGGTGCGGAAGAAGGGCTGAACCCCGGGGAGGCCTGACGCCTGTCAGTAATGAGATCATGAAAAGCAGTTCTGACTTGCTTCCGTGTGGCCCCACAAACATCTTTATTCCCTGGGTCTGTGCCTGGGGTGGGCCTCAGATCCCATAGATCAGAGTGAAGGGGCTGTCACATTTACTTGTCATTTGGTAATTTTCAGTGAATTAGGGGTATGGAGTTTCCATCTGCCATCTGGCCGCACTCTGGTAACCATGGTAACCACCATCTGCCTGACTTAATACTATCAAGTCCTGTGCCGAAAGAGCACTGGACAGGGTGTTGGGACCAGGGAGCTGGTCATCCTTTACTGGTCACCCTGGACAAGGGCTCTGACCTTGCTGGGTCTCAGTCTCTCTCTCTGTATAACAGCAGATTTGGTCTGAATGTCTTTAAGGTGCCTTTCTCTTAGGAAGAGAATGCCACTCTGGGGAGAAATTATCTGAGATCATCAGCACCATGTATAGTCTGAGGACCTGGTCAGCATTTCTTATGTCTCCTGCATGTGGAGTTAAAGTGTTACCTGTCTGGAGACAAAGAGAATTGCCTGTGAATTAACTGCTGAGGAAAGCAGCTATAAAAACGAGTGATAGGAACTAGCAAAAGCAAAGAGACAGGACTGTTTAAGTGCCACAGGGCGGAAACTAACTGTTTCGAGTGAAAGGGACCTCAACAATGACTCCACTGGGGCTGATATGGCCAGGGAGGGGAAGGGGCCCGTCCAGGGCCACTCAGGGAGCCAGCGGCAGCACAGAGGCACCCCCAGCCAGCTCTGTCCTCCATGGGGAGCTTCAGCTGGGAACAGTCAATGGTGACTTTCCTGTGCTCAACTGGCCACACGCTGGTTTTACATTTCCCAGGACAGGAGGCTTCCTGCCCCGTCTCCAACAACCCACTGCGTCTCCTGGACTTGGGTACATCTACCTGAACTACTGGAGAGGAAAGACTACTAGATACTTCTTAAGGCTTGGAAAGGTCTCACCCCACCCCAAGCTTCTTTCTTGAAGCTAAGTCATTACACTGACTTAGGCACTAAAGTCTGGACTTGGTCTCTGGGCTCAGGCCAGAATTATTTCCCAGAAGCCTGAACCCCAGGCTGAAACCCAGGCTCCTTGGGACTCACTGGCCACCTTCTCACTCACCCTAAACTCTGCGCTGCCCACTCCAGGCAGAATACGCAGGGGCACTTCAAAACCTAGTGGGTGGGATACACTCATGCTTAGGAAGCCGGTAAAGCAGTGCTAACGTTTTACCGGCTTTTTGTTTGGTTTTCAAAAGGTACATAAAGGGGGTGGGCAACTATAGCACTCAGAGTTTATTTTACTGTGATGTTAATGAAGCTTAAGCTTCTAAGTCCCTAGCATTTCATAATAAGTTTCTAAGTCCCTAGCAGTTCTATTCCTTTACTTAAGGCAGGACTCTCCAAATTATATATGTTCTAGACCCACGAAACCTGGGTCTGCCCCTAATAGCACCACAATCTTTTCAGATCTTACGTCTCCAAAGGTCTTACTTTTCCTGGATGGAGCTTCCTCAGCATTCCAGCTCAGCCCCATCCCACACCTGGGGCCCTGGTGCTCTGGTGCTATGGCCTGGTGACTCCTGATTCCCCAGTCTGGAACTCATCCTCCTCCTGCATCCTCAACTTCCCTTCCTCCCCCATTCTCCACTTTCCTTCCTCCCCCATCCTCTATTTCCCTTCCCCCCCATTCAAACAATCCACCTAGCGCTGGATACCTGGGAACTCGGATCCCCCTCCTTAACTCCCAGTCTCTTGCGGGGCAAACATACCATGCCTATAAATAAGTGACTGCATCAGCAAGTACTTAAGTACGAAAAGGAGTAGCAGGCTCACCAAAAATTCGACTAGCACAGTGAGTGGCGTCTCCAAGGATTCTCGCCCCAGTCTCTCTGAGCACGAGGAGAGATAAGAAATACTGCTCCCTAAGGGGAAACTGAGAGCCAGGCAGCGCCGTCCACCACTGAGCAGGGGGATCCTTCGCTCCACACCCCAGAGGGTTGGAATCCCTCCTTCTCTACCCACCCAATCCCCGACCCGGACTCACCGAACTCGCAAGGGCCGTCGCGCGCCTTGTGCAGGTGACCCGAGTGCGCGCGGGGCGTGTGTCGGGCGCGCAGGCGCAGCGCGCAGACGCTGGGGTACGAGCGACCGTCGGAGCCGCAGACGGTGCCGCGCTGCGCGCACACGCAGAGCCCGGTGCCCTCGGGCGCCGCCCCCGCGGCCCGGCTCGCGCACACCAGGCCGGGGCCACAGCGCGCGCCGGCGCGGCCCCCGCAGCTCGCGCCCTCGGCTCCCAGGCAGCGAGCGCAGCAGCCGCACTCGTCGCGCGCCGAGATCCCGGGCGCCGGGCAGGGCGCAGGCGCCGGGCAGCCCTCTGGCCTGCACGGACCACACTTGGGGCGCTGGCCGCCCACGTCGCGGATTCCGAGGCTCGGGGACAGCGGCGGCAGCAGCAGCAGAAGCAGCAGCGGCAAGAGCAGAGGCAAGCGCGGCATGGCTTGCTCCCGGACAGCGGCGGCGCCTCTGCTTCGCGCTCCGCTCCGCGCCCGCCGAGCAGCCACCGCTCCCGCCCCGCGGCCGCTGATTGGCCGGGCCTGCACCGCGGGGCGCCCGCAGACCGCTGCTCCAGCCCGGGACCCGCGCAGTGCCCGGGGCTCCGAGCTGGAGGGACACCCAGAGAACAGCTCTCCGACCTCCGATTGGACTCTTGAGGGAACCGAGACCCAGTCGGGGCGAGAACTTGCCCGAGGTCGCTATGGCAGAGTCAGGATTGGATAACCGTAAGGTCCCCGGATCCAAGGCTGGCTCCAGATAGTATGCCCGTAAATCCTCCCAGAAGTATGCGCTATTTTGTTTAATTTTATTTTGCATTCAGTAGTTTTCAAAGTTTTATTTTATAAAGAGAATATATGGTTTAAAATGTAGATTTTACATATACATCTAAGGATGAAAAGAGGGTTACCCTACCACCTTGTATCCCCATCCTCCAACTCGGCTTCCAGAGGCCACTCTTGCTATCGGGTTTTTGTATATCTTTTCAGAAATTTTCTCTATGCCTACAAAAGTACATGTGCCTAAAAAAGCCCCTTCCTTTAAAACACACTCTTTCTCTCTCACACACACAGAGTAGCGTGCCATACACATTAGTCTGCGCTTGGTTTTTGCACTTACAGTGTTTCACAGTTTCCCCACCTCTTGTCATCTCTGAAACTGGGTTTCCTATACAATCAATGGGAGCATAGTTCATTGGCTCTCTGTGTTTCTTAATGCTGCATAAAGTCATGGTGCATCTCCGTCCACAGTGACTTTGTTGTGATGAGATATGGTGATATATTTTGGAGTTCATACAGAGTGGCCTTTCCACAGGGTTTAGTTGCAGTTATTTAACCACTTGTTTTCCATCCTTTGGTTAATACGAATAATGCTTTGATGAAGTCTTGGTGCACAAGGGTCAGTGTACCTGTGGCTTAGTGGGTAATGCATGTTGGAAAGATGCAGTTTCTTGTAGTCAGTTATTCATGCCGCCGTTGCGCCTTCTCTGGGCCAGGCTCTGTGCACACCATCCTGCCTGAGTTCTGGCAGGTCACCCAGACGAGAAACCTAAGAGAGTCTTGGCTGCTGGGATTTGATGTGTTGCCGGGTAAAGGCATTGGATGGAGGGAGGGACTCGCTGAGCAGGTTTTATAGGAGACTTTTCCTGCCTTTACTGGCCACCCCTCATTTGTCTTGTGCTCTATTGTTTTTTCTTTGCTGACCTCCTGGAGATGGGGAAAGCCTCTTGCAGCCTGGGAAGACTAGCTACACCATTCTTGGGTGGGGTTCATTTTGCTTTTCAAGCCCAGTTCCTTCCCAGTTTGCAGTCTTCTTATCCCCAGAAAGGAGCCTCTTCTGAGGCCACTTTATGTGGTGGTCAGAGGAGGGCCTTCTGCCTGGTCCACGCCGGGCCTTACCTTACAATCAGCCACACAGAGCAGGGGTGGTCAGGCACCATGAAGGGGTGATGGTAAGGAATAAATATAACAATGTTGGTAATGCACTCAGCGCAGCTCTCAGAACGTATCAACAGTGACTTTCAACCTGCAGGCTGCTGTCTTTACCAGGAGTGGCCTTTTAAAATGCTCTCACCCCTTGACCCCTCTGTGCTCTTCTAGGAATCTCTCCTAAAAAAAATGATCACTATGTGTGAAGATTTCATCCTGGAGTTGGTTACTACAGCAAAAAGAAAAAAAAAAAAAAAAAGGAAACGACCTAAATGCCCACTGAGAGGCAATCATTAAATAAATTATGGTACATCTAACAATAGAGGATTATGCAGGCATTAAAAATTAGAAGATATGGGTTAATAGAAAAGAAAACATGTTTATAATACATTGTTTAGTAAAATAGCAGTTAAAAAGTGCACATCTAATGTAATGGCATATTTGTAAATATGTGAATGTGTAAACATGCAAAAATGTAAGATTGTTTTAATGATGTGAAGGAAACCCTTTT
>NW_026657191.1:0-5090 GCF_009828535.3 Hylobates moloch | reverse complement strand
TAAAGTATTAGTAAAATAACTGCCAAGAAAATAAAGTTAATATCTATGTAATTTTTGTCAGTGCTGATTACTCAATCTGGTCATTATAAATTGACAATAAAAATAAAATTTGTTCCCAATTTTAACTATATTTTAGTTAAATTTAATGAGTTGAAAATTAATGTATTAATTTTATTGGTGTATTACATTAATATATTAATGTAAAATTTATATAGAAATATTTATACTGATCAATCTACATAGAGAAAATGTAATAATAATTGAGAGGAATTTTCACTTAAAAAATTGTTCTAAAAGCTAAATACTGATATATTTTCTTCCAGTTCTTTGAGATTAAAATGTGTTTTTATTCACAAATATATTTAAATACACCCTTAACTAGAACTGAAAGTCATACTGATTAATTCTAACATGTATCCCTCATCTCCTTTTTTATTCTATTTTACTTCCATTGGGATGTTTTTTTCTAGTCAGCATTTCAACTGTTTCATTTGGAATGAAATATGCTCATCTTCCTCAGACTCTTTGATAACTATCTTACAAAGGAAATTGATATTCTTCAAACTTTGTCAACTGTCTTGTTTTTATAACATACTGTTGCTTAAAAACATCCACGAGATTTCTAGGATCCTGAAAAAATACTTAAATGTTATACACCATGGAATACTATACAGCCATATAAAAGAGTTTATGTCCCTTACAGAGACATGGATGGAGCTCGCGGCCATTATCCTTAGCAAACTAATGCAGCAGTAGAAGACCAAATATTGCATGTTCTCACTTACAAGGGGGAGCTAAGTGATGAGAACGCATAGACACACAGAGGGCAGTGACACACACTGAGGCCTGTCAGAGGGTGGAGTGTTGGAGGAGGGAGAGGAACAGGAAAAATATCTAGTGGGTACTAGGCTTAATACCTGAGTGATGAAATAATCTTTGCAAAAAAGTGCCCCATGACATAAAGGTACCTATATAACAAACCTGCACATGTACTTCTGAACTTAAAATAAAAGTTAAATAAAAAATGAATAAAGTTTAATCTCATTATGCAGTTATCTAAATGTTAGATATAATATATAGTATATGTTATATAAGTAACAAAACAACAAAATAAGATTTCCTCGTTTTACAGATGCTGAAACTGAGTAATAAATTATTTAAATAATCTTGCCCAGTCTCCAACCACCTTAGGCACAGGACCTCCTGAGAGCTATGTCATAGGCCATGGTCACTCATATTTGGCTCAGAATAAATCTCTTCAAATATTTTATGGAGTTTGACTCTTTTTTTTCTTTCTTTCTTTTTTTTTTTTTTTTTTTGAGATGGTGTTTTGCTCCTGTTGCCCAGGCTGCAGTGCAATGGCATGATCTCGGCTCACTGCAACCTCCACTTCCCAGGTTCAAGTGATTCACCTGCCTTGGCCTCCCGAGTAGCTGGGATTACAGGTGTCCACCACCACGCCCAGCTAATTTTTGTATTTTTAGTAGAGATGGGGTTTCACCACATCAGCCAGGTTGGTCTTGAACTCCTGACCTCAGGTGATGCTCCCACCTCGGCCTCCCAAAGTGCTGGGATTACAGGCGTGAGCCACCACACCCAGCTGACTCTTTTCATTGACAATAACAAACTGCCTAGTAAAACTTCAGATACTGGCTACCTAATCATAACTATCTGGCCACCAGTTTCACTAGATGATACTCTTCACCTCTCAGTGAAAGTCCCACAGTTCACAATGTTATAAGTGGCTTTCCTCAGAGAAGTTTCTGTGTAACATAGCATAACCCTCCAGGGACTTCCCAGAACTTTGTCAGAAATTGAGTGCAGAAGCCAGGTCTCTTGTTGTCTACTGATAGCACCAGATAACCCCTTTCTGGGGTCACCTCACTCTAGGGTCTTGCACTTCTTTTGTGCCCTGGAGTCAGTCTTTGATGTTTGTAGGCTTTGCTTGAGGCCACTGTCTGAATAAACTCAAGTGTTCCAGATGAGAAGATACAGGTACAGGTTCACAGAATAAGGCTGTTCCCCATCACCACCTCCGCTACCCATCAGCTGGAGCGCTGCAGCTCCCCCTGCTATTCCTTTCTCCACTGCTGCAGATTTCCAGGGCTCTGAGGAAAGGAGGAGGACGCAGACTCTGCTCTTCAGATCCACACACTGATCCCCACTACAAGCAGTGACCTGAACTTGGAGTCGAGTAGGGTAAGAAGGGCTCTGCTGAGGATGTTCGGCGGACAGCCGGGAGCACTGGAAGGAGGCTGATTGAACTTTTAGATAGCAAACAATGGAGAAGGATCCAAATCTTGGAAAACAAACGCCTGAATTCTGGTCAGCCTCAGTCCCACTGTACAGGCTTTCCCTGCCTCTCCCTTCCTTCATCCCCAGTCTTCTCAAACACAATGCATTAAAACCGCTTACATCCTGCTCTTCTATCCTCTGTAGGTCTTTATCATCAGGACAGGGTTCCACAGATAGGAAGTACCGACCCTTTGTTCTGTGTCTGATGTGGACATTTGACATTATTAGAAATGTTCTCAAATACATGCGTCTCATTAGACTCTTGCAGGTCTGTAGGGAGCTATTATTAAGTCCATCTGAGGACACCAATGCTCCGAGTTGTGAATCAGGTTAGAGATTCAGTAAGGGCAGAAACACTTCTCAAGGTAAGTGAGGACAGAGCACTGGTTTAAACGGCAGCCTCTTTCAAAAAGATCTCCACACTCCATGCTATCACCACAGAAGCCACTGTGGGGGCTCTTTTAGTCTTGGTACTTGATTGATTACAGGAATATTTCAAATCTGGAATTCTGGTTGGGTGTAGTGGCTCATGCCTGAGAATCCCAGCACTTTGGGAAACTGAGGTGGGTTGATCACTTAAGGCCAGGATTTTGAGACTAGCCTGGCCAACATGGCGAAACATTGTCTCTACTAAAAAAAAATACAAAAATTAGCTGGGTGTGGTGGCGGGCACCTGTAATCTCAGCTACGTGGCAGGCTGAGACAGAGAATCTGTTGAACCCTGCAGGCGAAGTTTGCAGTGAGCCAAGACTGTGCCACTGCACTCCAGCCTGGGTGAGACAGTGAGACTCTGTCTCAAAAACAAATAAACAAACAAACAAAAACCTCAAAACTGGAGTTCTTTTATGATGACATTTTCAAGGAGCAGCTCTGACAAACCAAGATCATTTGTAATAGTGATAATTAGGGGAATACCCCTGAGAAGGAATATGGGTAGTTAGTAATGAACATATGTTCCACTCAGGCTTTGGAGAAAGTGTTATAAGGAAGTCAAGATTGGAGAAGCATCATTAAGTAATTGGAGAAGCATGCAAGAAGTAATGCAGGCTGGGCTGTCATTTCAGGGAATCGAAGCCTTCCTACCTAGGAACCACCACCCAAGTAGTTACTCATCTTCTACATTTCCCTAAAATCTGACAACCCTTTCCACTTCAAGGACATAAACCTTAAAATATCATTCCCTTTTGGACACATGATCTCCTGAGAGTTGATCTGGTAAAAAGGAGCCAGCTGAGGGTGATTTGCTCCTCAGGTTGGGTGTAAGAGAGGGACGAGAGGAGATGGTTGGAATTCTCAAAATGAACTTCATCTATTTTTTCTAATTTTATGTTTTGCTCACACAGGCTGAAGCGTGTTTTTAGGTCTTAGAAACTCTATTCTCTAATGAGAATTATCATCTTCTCATCAGGGAACCAAATAGTAAAATTGCACCCAAGTGCCTGCCTGGTGGGGAAGGAATTTTAAGGTGGAGTTCAGCTCTCTGGGCATTGTCTGGATAATGCTTTTCTTTCTCTTCTCTGTGGACACGCAGGTGGCCCTGGTGACCGAGATGGCATCGTCTCTAAAGATCTGGGGCACACTCTTGGCCCTGCTTTGCATCCTATGCACACTGCTTGTACAGAGCAAGGAAGTTTCTTGGAGAGAATTCATGAAACAGCACTACTTAAGTCCAAGTCGAGAATTCAAAGAATACAAATGTGATGTCCTCATGAGAGAAAATGAAGATCTGAAAGACAAGAGCTCTCACATGTTTATCTATATCTCATGGTACAAAATCGAGCATATATGCACTAGTGACAACTGGATGGATTGCTTCCGAAATGCGTATGTATGGATCCAGAATCCTCTCAAAGTACTCAAGTGTCACCAGGAGAATTCCAAAAATAGCTACACAGAGAGCAGGAGCTTCAACTACATTGAATTCCATTGTAGCATGGATGGGTATGTTGATAGCATAGAAGACCTAAAGATGGTAGAACCTATCAGCAACTAGAAAGTCTATGCACATCCTCAGGTACTGGTAGAGTATTCAGTGCTTTCTAAGTAGCGGCCCCTGCCTCCATCAATAGTCGCTACCACTCCCCTCTTGCATTTATTTGTCAATGTTTTCCAAATACTTAGAGTTATGAATCGCATAATTTCTTGATACCATAACTTTGCCTGTGTTGTTTATCTGCCTGGAATACACTTTTGTCTTCATTTACCTAATTTACTCTTATACTTTTGTCAACATTCAGCTCATATGGCATCTGTTCTTGACTAACCCAAGACTTTCCTGATGTTGACTCTCTTGATACATACCCAAGCTGAACAATCTTCCCTTCCCTAAATAAACTATATGACTACAGTGTGTGTGACATTTGTATATGTTATGTGCACGGAGTAAGTATAGTGTGATTGATATGGGTGTGTGTGATCTAGACTATGCATGTGATCGATGCTGTGCAAGCGATTTAAGGTGTATTTTATGGGTGTATATCTAATGTATGTAATATGTTTGTGTATATGATGAGGGTATAAATGATTGTGTGCTTAGTTCAAGACAAGTTGTGATGTAGGCATTGATTGCAGCATCAATTTGAAATAATCAAAAGTGTCAGAATCCAGTTTTAAAGAGTTGATTCAAGCAAAAGGCTAAGAGTGGCCATTCGGTGACACACAGACTCCACAGAAATGGGGTCAGTGTTTCAAAGCTGAAAATTAAGTTCTTGCTTATGTAGGAAAAAGACAAAAGAATTTAACAGGATTACAATTTCTATAAGAGCTGGTTTAAGAGTTACAACAAATTAATTAGT
>NW_026657190.1:0-5092 GCF_009828535.3 Hylobates moloch | reverse complement strand
GAAATTTGTAGAGAAAGTTCCTTCTATAATGTCTTAACTCTGATAGACTTTTAAAAATACTTTGTTTCAGAAGAATTATAACCACATTGGCAATGCTGAGACAATATTTTACCTCAAGCCAATCTGAATCATAAATGAAACAAAATAAATGAATTCAAGAAAGGGAGAAATCCAAAGTAAATGCCAACCTCTGTCTTGCAATTTCATAGATTTTGCCTAATGTATGATTGAACAAAGGACAGGGTTTTAAATTAAAAATAGAAAAGGGTAACAAACATTGTAATTATATGGATTAAAGAATTTTTAAAAATCATTTCAAAGTTCTGCAAATTTAGTGTGTCAAACAACAAGATAACATGAATATTTCAGTCTGGCAACTACCCAGAAATGTAGTTAATGTCTAATAATCCATTGTTATAACCTGTAATTTTATATTTTGAAAAATAAAAGATTATAGTAAAAATGGACTATACTTCTTCCTCCTTCTCTGATTCCCCTGTGAGAAGAAGATGCAGCTCCTAAACATGCCATTGGCCATGAGTTAGAGAACTGGTTAAAGATAGAGTGAGAAAATGAAGGCAAAATCACTTAAGTTTCTCCTTATGCTCATGGAGCACAGGTATGCTCCAAGTGCAAGGAGGACTGTGAAATTTTATCTTGTTATATTACTTGGCTGGTTATTTCCTATGTCACTTTATGGTGAAAAGCTCCGATAGTAGTTTGAAATGTAATTTAACTTTAGTTCTGTCTTCTATTTCAGTCCTCTTATTTGGTCTTTAAACAGTGCTTATATTTGGACAAATAGAGCCAGTCAACAAATAAAAGAGAGTGTAGAAATTGAGATACATGAAGGTAGGAACTAATTTCATAGGCATTTGGCAACGGTAAATTTTTAATATATGCATGAACGTAGAATCATTCAATTTAAAAACAATTATTTACATATAATTATTTTAAAAGCATTCAAACATTTACTTATGTTTAGAAATGAGAAATGAGCTGAATTGAACTCTTTGTATGTGCTAGACTAAGAATGTTTAATGATAATTTTCGAAAAGGTTGATTGATTTTGATAAAGTTCAGAACACTACTAAAGGGTGCTAATATATCCATAAATTTCCATTTGTGAGATGGCATACCAGACGCCAGCCAGTGGAATACTGCCAGAGGGAATTATGTTCTATATTTTTATGTATTTCATTGAAATTTGTTCTGTTGGTAGAGAGTACATAGTTACACAGTATGAGGTCAATATAGCCTAAACCGATAAGTCGTCTTTACGTAGATCAGCATACTGGAATAGCAACAATAGTAATATAGATGCAATTATGAAAAATAATCTGAGCTAATATAGCACTTTTTATATATGAACAGGAGTAAATTTGCTGTTGGGAACCCGATCTAATCTATATCTGATGGACAGAAGTGGAAAGGCTGACATTACTAAACTTATAAGGCGAAGACCATTCCGCCAGATTCAAGTCTTAGAGCCACTCAATTTGCTGATTACCATCTCAGGTTTGTTTAAGAACTAAAATTAGCTGAGTAATTATGCAGATTAATTAGTCTGCAAACTGGGTTAAAGACTTTCTCAGGTTAAAGTGTTCATAGAAGAGCACTTTAAATATAACCTTTAATTGGGACACCAGACTTTCCTACTTGTGTTCTCTTATCTATTTACAATTTAAAGTAACTTCCTTTTATTGTAAAGTACCTAACCTAGGTTACTGATAAGAAAAAGCACATTTGCATCCTTGCATGTTCTCTCCAGTGCAGCCTCCTACAACTTCAGATCTCTAATTTTCATCCACTCATGCACAGGACTGCATTAACATCCACCATGTCCCGTTCTTGTGAGGTGTTAGAAGCAACAAAGAACAAAGTGAACAATAATCAGATATAAAAGAGACTTGTCCTTAGTATATAGCCTTATCACAAGGGCCTACAGATAGAGTTTGTAACAAGAATGGATCCCCTAAAGATCTTTACACCTTTTCCAAATAGTAGTTAAATTTCTTAGTTTTGGTCAGTCAGAGCCTGAACCTTAGAATACAAGAGAGCAAGTAAATGAGTGTTAGGACTGCTCGTGATTACTAAACAGCATTTAGTATCCGGAAAGCATCAACATTAAAGCTGACTATAGGCAAAAGATGACTGACAAAAGAGAGGAAAAGTAAGAAAATATGGTTTGTCTATGTGAATAAAATGATGCTAATCACAGACACCTATATGAGTTTATATATTTTATTATATACAACATGTTTTATATATAATTAGTGCACAAATTGCCATTTTGCACACTAATGATTGTGTATTATTCCTAAAATGATTAACTTTGCTTTACATTTTGGTTAGAGGAGAAATTCCTTTAGAGGTATGCTCAGACTTCATGATTTTTTAAATCATGTTTTATAGTCAGTTGCTTATAATTGTTTAAGGTACATAGAAGTAATATTTGTTTTTTGAAAACATCTGGGTGGCTTATAGACTACATATCTGTGTAACAGATTTCGTTACTTTTTATCCAACTTCCTCTAACCCAAATGTGTTCTTCTCTAGTTCTTGAACTTCTCTCAAATGTGGAATATTTTTCCATCAAACAGTACTGAGAACATCAGTATAAGAAGATACTCAGTAGTTTAAAGCACAAATTTATTTTACCATTTAAGAAATAGAATAGCAGTAGTGTTTTAGTCCATTCTCGTGCTGCTATAAGGACATACCTGAGACTGGGTAATTTATAAAGGAAAGGGGTTTAATTGACTCACAGTTCCACATGGCTGGGGAGGCTTCAAGAAACTTACAATCATGGCAGAAGGGAAAGCAAACACGTCCTTCTTCACATGGCAGCAGCAAGGAGAAGTGCAGAGCAAAGGGGGGAGAAGCCCCTTATAAAACCATCAGATCTTATGAGAACTCACTATCATGAGAAAAGCATGAAGGTAACTGCCCCCATGATTCAATTACCTCCCACTGGGTCCCTCATGGGGATTACTATTTGGATTACAATTCAAGACCATATCACATAGATGTAGATATCTGAACCCTAACACTGCTTCAAAAATGTTGTGTAAAAACATATGAAAGATTAATCACATAAGTAAGAATCCTATTGTTGGGCCTAGAAATCATGTAATAATAAACCATAAAAATGACAAAGAAAAATGATTATAAAGTCACTATATAGGGGAAAAGAAATGTGTGATTTTTTTTCATGGCCTCTGTTTCCTGACTGAATTGTAAAAATTTGATGAAATTTACAATTAGGAAATTAATATTAACCATAAATTTAATTGGAGGAAAATATAATAAAACTGTTCAACTATTTTACAAGCATGCTGGAATGACAGAACACAAAGATACCCATACTGCTGTCACTGAATACCTTAACAGTCAATATTCAGCCACCCCTCTAGTACACACACACTACCAGGGACAGCTTTTCGGTCTCTGAACTCCAGAGGAGTCATGACTTAGTGAATAGCCAAGGTACAAATGAATGGATGGTAATTATCTTGCCTGCGTAGTGGAAGGCTTAACTTGTCCCAAAAAAGTTTAGAACCCCTTCAGAGAGGCACGTAGGTAGATACTTTGACTGTCTTGGAATTGAGAGACTAAAATAATCTGTCATATTTCCAAACCCTGAATGGGAGATTCTGATGCAATGCAGTTTTTTTTAAAGTGCTTTTTACGTTAATAAAAATATTTTTAAAAGGCAAAATATCTTTACACTTTTTTCTTCTAATATATGAAAAGAAAGACTGATTTTAAATACTGTATCTTTTCTTATCTATCAGGTCATAAGAACAGACTTCGAGTGTATCATCTGACCTGGTTGAGGAACAAGATTTTGAATAATGATCCAGAAAGTAAAAGAAGGCAAAAAGAAATGTTGAAGACAGAGGAAGCCTGTAAAGCTATTGATAAGTTAACAGGCTGTGAACACTTCAGTGTCCGTAAGCCACATTTCATGTTTACTACAGCTATATAAATTTTGCATCCTTTCATTTGGTGAACTACATAATTATGAAAGGCAAAGCAGAGAAAGGAAACAATTTGCAGTTTCAAATACAGACGAGATCAGGGACATTCAGAGTGGTATGGCTATAGACAGCAACTTTAAATCAAAGAAGAGTAAATTTCACTGACACATCTTCCAGGTCTTCTATGTTACAGTCTTGATTTTTTTTTTTTTTTGAGAAAACATTGACTGACTAAAATAGTTATTGATGTTAGGTTTGGTTTACCTCCTCACCTTACTTTCTTTCCCAGTCACCCTGAATATTCCAGATAAATAGATTTTTTTCCTGCCTCTATATAGCTTCAGCTATATAAATGGTCTTGATTTATCTTCACAAACTTGGGGAGACGCATGTGATATTCTCTTTCTTTGGAACAACAGTAAGATTGAATTCCTCCTAATACTGACCAGGAAACCTAACGATGAGTCAGAAAGAAAATTCTATGATCTGCTGGCTTTCGCTCCCACTGTTGATATTAATGAGTATAATCATTAATTGTTTTCCATCTGATTAGAATGTTTTCATATACCCTGTCTCTTCACAACCATCCACTGTGAAAGGAGGTAACAACCCTAGGGGTACAGAATCCTGCTCTCAGCTATAAAAAACCATGAACTAATGTCATCCCATTCTGTTCTATTTCTGAAGCAAATCCCCCACTACTCTCGGCCTTCTTTTGCTTCTTTCCCTCTTCATTAATTGCCTCTTCAGGCAGAACTGGTGGCATAGGTGAGAAATAGCTGGAATCACATTATATAAATTGCAATGGGATATTTCTATCCTGACTGACCATTATTGTTCTGCATATAAAGTGACTTTCTCAGGGTAGGTTTTTGTATGTGTGTGCATATGTACACATACACCACTAAAGAGGGAAATGAGTACCCAGATAATTTAAGCATTAAATAAATACCCTAGTTTCTTCTAGGTTTAGGTATCACTACTTCCCTCCAAATCATATTATGCAGATGTGATAGTCCTACAGGTGAAAGATATCCCCAGATGTTAACTCAGGAGTTTATATAGCAAAACTACCTCCTACTAACTTGTAAAATATTAGTTCAGTAAGA
>NW_026657189.1:2842-5093 GCF_009828535.3 Hylobates moloch | reverse complement strand
GCTTATTTGCTTATTTCCTCTTCAGTGAAATGTATGTTCATATCTTTTCATAATTTTCTAATTGGATTATTTGTATTTTTCACCACTGAGGTTTTTAAAATTTTTTTTTTTGAGACAGAGTCTCGCTCTGTTACCCAGGCTGGAGTGCAGTGGCACGAACGTGGCTCACTCCAACCTCCGCCTCCCAGGTTCAAGCAATTCTCGTGCCTCAGCCTCCTTAGTAGCTGGGATTATGGGCAAGCATCATCATGCCTGTCTAATTTTTGTATTTTTAGTAGAGGTGGGTTTTTGCCACATTGCCCAGGCTGTTCTTGAACTCCTGGCCTCAAGGGATCTGCCCTCCGTCCACCTCAACCTTTCAAAGTGCTGGGATTACAAGCATGGGCCACCATGCTCAGCCTACCATTGAGTTTTGAGAGTACTATACATATCCATTATGTATTCTGGATGTGAGTCCTTTCTTGGATATGTGGTTTGCAAATATTTTCTCCTAGTCAAGATCCTGTTTTTTCATCCTTTTAACAGGGTTTCTTGCAGAGCACAAGTTTTAAATTGGGAGAAATCTAATTTATTTGTTTTCCTTATGGATTATGCTTTTTGAACCGTTCACTATGCCCTAGATCTCAGATGTTTCTCCTATGCTTTATATTTTAGATTTAAACCTATTATCCACTTGAGTTGTTTTCTTTGTATAAAGGTTGAAGATTAGGTCATGTTTTTATTGGCCTATGGCTCTGCAACTGCTCCAGCACCATTTGTTAAGCAGACGATCCTTCCTTCTTTTCGTCTCTTTGTAAAAAATCAGTGTGGGGCTATTTCTAGTTTCTCTATCTTGTTCCAGTGATCTATGTGTCTATTCTTCTCCCAATACTACACGGTCTTGATTCCTGTAGCTATATAAGAAATATTGAAATGTGGTAGAGCCATTCCTCCCACCTTATTCTTCTTTTCCAAAAATTGTCTTAGCTACATATATATATTTTGAGATGCAGTCTGACTTGTGTTGCCCAAGCTGGAGCGCAATTGGGTGATCTTGGCTCACTGCAACCTCTGCCTCCCGGGTTCAAGTGATTCTCCTGTCTCAGCCTCCCGAGTAGCTGGGATTTCAGCTGCGTGCCACCACACCTGACTAATTTTTGTATTTGAAGTAGAGATGGGGTTTCGTCATATTGGCCCGGCTGATCTCAACTTCTGACCTCAAGTGATCCGCCTGTCTCAGCCTCCGAAAGTGCTGGGATTACAGGAGTAAGCAACCACACCCAGTGTTGTCTAAGCTATTGAAAATTTGTTACAGCAGCAATCAAAAATGAATAGACACAGAAACATTTATTAGTGAAACAAAATAGAAAGTCAAGAAACAGACTAATCTATATGTAAACTTCAGCATGCATTGCCAAACAGTGGGCAACAGATGAGTTGTATAATAAATGATTGCTTGACAAGTGTGTATCCATTTCAAAAAATAAAGATTAAATCCTTACTTTAAACCACGTAAAATAATAAATTCTAAAAATTCAGTGACTTAAATGTGAAAATGTGAAGTCATAAAGAACTAGATGACAATTTAGGAAAATATTACAGTGTAAGACATCTTGAGTTGGCGTAGGCACTTCCTGACATTACGCCAAGGCTATGAACAATGAATCTGACATAGTTAAAGATGTAAAAATTAAAGTATCATCTAAGTCAAAAGACACCATAAACAGCTGTTTAAAAAGGCAAATATTGGGGAAAATGGTGAAGCATCCGCAATAAGTTAACAGTAACCATCTCTAATATACAACAAAGCTTTTGCATATCAATAAGAGAAACTGGAACAACCCAATGAAAAATGTGTTCAGGCATGGCATTACTTCACCGTATAGCAGAAAAGTATTACAAAATAGAAAGTATGAAATGAAAATAATAAAAGAAATAGAGAATAGATCCCAGAAGTTTCAACGTTCATCTGATAGAAGTTCCAAAGATAGGCCAGGTGCAGTGGCTCGCGCCTGTAATCCCAGCACTTTGGGAGGCCGAGGTGGGCGGATCACCTGAGGTCATGAGTCTGAAACCAGCCTGGCCAATGTGGTGAAACCCCGTCTCTACTAAAAATACAAAAATTAGCCGGGCAGGATTGTGCATGTCTGTAATCCTAGCTACTAGTGGTGCTGAGGCAGGAGGATCACTAGGACCTGGGAGGCGGAGGTTGCAGTGAGCCGAGATCGTAGCACTGCACTCCAGCCTGGGCAACAGAGCGAGATTCTGTCTC
>NW_026657189.1:0-2832 GCF_009828535.3 Hylobates moloch | reverse complement strand
AAAAAAAAAAAAAAAAAAAGGAAGTTCCAGAGGTAGAGAATAGAAAGACTAGGCCTGGTGCCATGGCTCACGCCTTTAATCCCAGCACTTTGGGAGGCCAAGGCAGGCAGATCACCTGAGGTCAGGAGTTTGAGACCAGCCTGGCCAACATGGTGAAACCATGTTAGCCCAGTGTGGTGGTGCATGCCTGTAACCCCAGCTACTTAGGAGGCTGGGGCAGGAGAATCACTTGAACCTGGGAGGCAGAGTTTGCAGGGAGGTGAGATCACACTATTCTACTTCAGCCTGGGCATCAGTAGTGAAACTGGCTTTAAAAAAAATGGCCGGGCACTGTGGCTCACACCTGTAATCCCGGCACTTTGAGAGGCTGATGCGGGCAGCTCACCTGAGGTCAGGAGTTCAAGACCAGCCTGGCCAACATGATGAAACCCCGTCTCTACTAAAAATACAAAAATTCGCCTGACAAAGTGTCACATGCCTGTGGTCCCAACTACTCAAGGGGCTGAGGCAGTAGAATTGCTTGGACTTAGGAGGCAGAGCTGCAGTGAGCCAAAATCAAGTCACTGCACTCCAGCCTGGGCAAAAGAGCAGGACTCTGTCTCAAATAAATAAATAAAAAGAAAACCTATTGGATAGATTGGATATGAAGACATTAACTGCTCAAATAAATAATTCAGTGGAATAGGTTGGATATTAAAACTGATATAGCTGAAAAAGCAATTACTGAGCTGAGGAAATGAGCGTATAGAATTCATAAAAGTAATCGGTAATGGATAGAGATGAAGTAAATGAAAGAAAAGTTAATTAATAGGGAGGACAGAAGAATAAATGTCAAAACACATCTAATAGTAGCCTTATAAGAAGAGAATATAGTCATTAAAAAGGAGACTGTACTTAAAAAAGTAATGAATGAGAATTTCTCAGATTTAGATGAATGTCTTAAGATTTAAAGGGATCATCATACACACACACATACACACACACAGGAACAGTGAAGTGAAAAATTGTGAAAGACAAAGAAAAAATATTTTTAAAATGATCAGAGAGAAATAGCGGGTTACATAAAAAGGAAAAATATTTAAACCTTCATCGGATCTCTCAAACACCACACTGGAGGCAAAGATACAATGGTGTAATAACTCCAAAGTGTTGAACGAAAGGAAATTTTTTTCTTTTTTTTGAGACAGAGTCTCGCTTTGTTACTCAGGCTGGAGTGCAGTGGCGTGATCTCGGCTCACAGCAACTTCTGCCTCCCAGTTTCAAGCGATTCTCCTCCTCAGCCACCTGAGTAGCTGGGGCTTCAGGCACACAGCACCATGCCGGGCTAATTTTTGTACTTTTAGTAGAGATGCGGTTTTGCCATGTTGGCCAGGTGGATCTTGAACTCCCGACCTGAAGTGATCTGCCTGCCTTGGCCTCCCAATATGCTGGGATTGTAAGGGTAAGCCACTGAGCCCAGCAAAAGAAAGGATTTTTTATATCGGGTGGAGTAAGGAAATGTCAGGCATATAACACTTCAGGAGACTGAAGACACAGGGAAATGTTAAAGCAAACAAGTATTTATTGCATTTATTAAAGACTGTAAGGAAGGGCCAGCTGCAGTGGCTCATGCCTGTAATCCCAGCACTTTGGGAGGCTGAGGCAGGTGGATCACCTCAGGTCAGGAAGTTTGAGACTAGCCTGGCCAACATGGTGAAACCCCATCTCTACCAAAAATACAAAAATTAGCTGGGTGTGGGAGCAGGCACGTGTAATCCCAGCTACTCGGGAGGCTGAGGCAGAAGAATCGCTTGACCCTGGGAGGTGAAAGTTGCATTGAGGTGAGATTGAGCTGTTGCACAGCAGCCTGGGCAATGAGAGGAAAACTGCATCTTAAAAAAAAAAAAAGATCTTTCCCAGGTAGCTGAGCTGAGCTGAAAAGCAGTTGGGCTTGAGGAGACCCTTTCCAGCCCCTTCCCATCTACTCTCCCTGATTCCCACGGTTACGGTCATTATCAAAATCATTCCCCTGGAGGTCTGCAGCCCGTTTATTACACGTGAAAGGTGAGAGGGTGATGTTCAAACCTAGAAAGAAAGAAAATGTTTATTCCTTAAGAGACAAGCTTAGGCCTGGCACACTGGCTCATTTCTGTAGTACCAGCACTTTGGCAGGCTGAGGATGGAGGAAAATTTAAGGCCAGGAGCTCAAGAGGAGCCTGTGCAACATAGAGAGACCCCCGTATCTACAAAATATAAAATAATATTAGTTGGGCATGGTGGCACCTGCCTGTAGCCTCAGCTACTCCAGAGGCTGGGCAGGAGGATTGCTTGAACCCAGGACTTCAAGGCCACAGTGAGGTATGATTGCACTACTGCACTCTAGCCTAGGTGACAGAGTGAGACTGACTCAAAAAAAAAAGAAAGAAAGACAAGCCAAGAGAAGGAAGGTAGGGTTGGTGGGGGTGTGCTGGGATGCCACGGAGACAGCTGGACTCATCAGAACAGACATCTAAGGGAGGGAAACGTGCAGGATCCAGGTATGAGCTCCACTGTGGCTAGTCCCTGCCCTCAGCCCTGACAGGATACAGAAGAGCAGAACACCCAGAAGCTGCCTTGTGATCTTTCCCTGCATAAAAGAAAAATGTGGGGTACTTTCTGCAGCCTAAGAAGTAGCCAAAGCAGGAAAAGGGATGCTCATGTGTCCCCAGACTTCTCTGTACCAAGAATTTTCTGTTACCTAGTTTAGTCATGGCCTCATAGTTTAGCTTCATATACACATAGATGATTTTCTCCCAGGCTTTCATCTTTTCCCACTCTTTCTTAGAGAAGTATTTGGCAATATCATCGAAGACC